>NC_057814.1:11322960-11354404 GCF_018294505.1 Triticum aestivum
GTTCAAACTGCAAATAACTCACTCGACGTCTTGTGCTGTAGTAATCACTGGAGTGACACTCCTACTTTTTTTGTGCTATTTTTTAGGAGCACATTGGCTCGATGAATTCGAGAAAGCATTGGAATGGCATATCCACTTAAATTCTATAGGATTATCAAGGAGTGTTTGATGCCACATGAAAAACAAAGGAATGATGAAAGGAGGCTGGAGTGGATGTTAGATTTCCTACAAATTGCAGCACAAAAGATCCCATAGGAAAAATTCCTATGGAATATAATCATATGAATCAAGGACCAACGTAGGCAAAATTCCTAAAGATTTCAATCGTCCAAAAATCCTGCACAATTTGCTTGAATCAAAGGAGCCCTAGTTAACATGTCACCACATAAAAAAAATTAAAATAAAAAGTTGCGCCATTCTTGCTTCCGAGTCCCTGTGCCACAAAGAAGTTCTCAATCAAGTACAAAAAGGTCCACAGTGGTATTTTGCGAAAAGGGATGGGGCTTTTGATGATATTCTCCCTTGGACATCACAGCTCCGTCTCCTCCTCTCCCTTCGCCGCGCCAGCCAGACCACCCGAGCCTCCCCATCCCAAACCCTAGCCGCCGCCGCCGCCGATGGCGAAGCGCCCGCGCAACTTCCGGGCGGTGCGGTCCAACTCCTTCGAGTCCTACCTCCGGCGGGTCATATCCGAGGCCGGGCTCGCCGTGCCGGGCTGCTGCGCCGACGACGTCGCCGCCGCGCTCCGCTCCCGCCACCCGGACCTGCGCCGCAAGCAGCACGCGCCCCTCGTGGCCGCCGTCCGCCGCGCCCTCCTCACCGTCCCCCTCGCCCCCGCCCCCGGCGCCGACGGTGACGAATCCGGCTCCGAGATGGACTCCCGCGCGTCCTCCCCCTCCTCCCGCCGCCGGCGCCACGACGCCCACGCCACCGCCTCCTCCTCCACCTCCTACTCCGAGCACGACGACGACGCCCGCGCCCCCTCGCCTCCCCCCGCCTTCGACGTCACCAAGGCCATGCTCCGCACGCGCTACGCCTCCCTCACGCCCAGGAAGGAGCCCGCCGCGGTCGCCGCCGCGGCCGCCAGCCAGCAGCTCGAGATCGAGCTCAACTCGGAGAAGCCCCGCCGGCGCGTCACGACCGATGGTGGCGGCGCTGGCGACCCCAAGCAGGAGGCAGGGGCCAGCGAAGGAGGCGGCGGCGGAGGGGCCAAGGGGCCCAGGTTTTCTGACCTCGGGGGGATGGAGTCCGTGATTGACGAGCTGATGATGGAGGTTGTGGTTCCCCTGTGCCACCCGGAGCTGCCGCTGCGGCTCGGGGTTCGGCCTGTGGCAGGGATTCTGCTGCACGGGCCGCCGGGCTGCGGGAAGACCACGCTCGCCCACGCAATTGCCAACGAGACTGGCGTGCCATTCTACAAGATATCGGCGCCGGAAGTCGTATCTGGTGTCTCTGGTATGCTATCTGATTTGATTCCTTGCACTATAATTTGCAGAAGTTCTGAACCTTTGTGTATGCATATGAAAATTAATTTGATATTTACCCATCATGTATCATGCTTGAAACAAGTGAAATGCAACAGTATTTTTAAGGAGTGATGATTTTGGAAATGTTTCTCATGGGGTTCAACTTGCAGAATACCACCAAAGCCCCATCCTTGGGCAATGTGCGTGCGAACTGATGAACTCTATAGATGTCAGTATTGTGTAATGCAAGCTCCTCAGTGTATTCCACCTAGAAATTGAAACTGCTGACTCATGAATAGCTAGCGACCGAGTTAGTATTGTGTGCGATTGATC
Source organism: Triticum aestivum (assembly GCF_018294505.1). NCBI lineage: Eukaryota > Viridiplantae > Streptophyta > Magnoliopsida > Poales > Poaceae > Triticum > Triticum aestivum. Next base: position 11,324,760 of record NC_057814.1, read on the forward strand.
CTTAATTCAGTTAGATATCTTTTGTTCTATTGTGAAATTGGTTTTTGCTGCTTTGAATGATTGAACTTAGTTGTGGTAGTGAAGCTCCCTCAGAAGGAAAAAAGTTGTGGAGGTGAAGCACCTGACCAAGCTTTGCTTTATGCATTGCCATTTGCCAATAGTTGGACAGATATTTCTCAAGAAATATATAGTGTTCATCAAAGCATTGTACTTAAAGAGGTAGTGCAAGACTGCAAGGTTTAGATACATGGTGATGATCCATCTTCCCACCCGTCAGGATTAAGTAAAGATAATTCTTCAGAGGTGCTTTGATGCTCTCCTGAGAAGTGAGGATTTTCTTGTGTGTGTGCATATCAATAGGGTATAATTTGCAACCATCCACTACCCAAGTACTAGTGAAGTAATAACAATACTGCTTCATGATCTGAGTGTGAAATTTACACTTAAGGAGTTCATACATCCACTGTTCTAAGTTGTTTCTCATTTGTCTTCAATAGTTATATATTCAGTTCTGCTACTAGATAGATTTTATCTGTCAGACCAATTTAGAAGTTCGCCTCATAGTCCTTGTACTTGTGCAGGAGCATCTGAGGAAAATATCAGAGTCTTGTTTAAGAAGGCGTACAGAACTGCTCCCTCAATTGTATTTATAGATGAGATAGACGCAATTGCATCCAAGAGGGAGAATTTGCAACGTGAAATGGAGCGACGGATAGTTACACAGTTAATGACATGCATGGATGAATTCCACCAGAATGTTGGATCGGATGGTGGTGAGTTGGACTCACAATCATCTGAAAAGAAGCCTGGCTATGTCATTGTCATTGGAGCTACCAATAGGCCTGATGCTGTTGACCAAGCGCTTCGGAGACCAGGGAGGTTTGATCGAGAAATATCTCTTGGTGTTCCAGATGAGATTGGACGGAAACAGATTTTGAAGATGCTTACTCAGAACCTAACACTGGAGAAAGACCAATTTGACCTGTTCAAGATAGCAAGGGCTACCCCAGGATTTGTTGGCGCAGACTTGAAGGCGTTGGTGGATAAAGCAGGGAATCTGGCAATGAAGAGAATAATTGTTGAAAGAAAAAAACAGAGTGGTGGGGGTGATGTAAACAACAAGCAGGACTGGTGGCGACATCCCTGGAGTGAAGGTGAGATGGACAGCCTATGTATCACTATGGATGACTTTGAGGTAAGCCCTATGGGGTCATTTTATCTTTCTTCTATTAACCACCTGCTGTCTGATCATACACTATATCGTTTTCATTGTCTGTTGTCTGCCATGTTCCTGTCCCTTTGTCCTCCTCTGCTATTAGCTTTTAGTAGTGTGTTCCATCTTTGACACTTTCTCACTTCAATCCCTGAAGGAAGCGGCCACAATGGTTCAACCATCATTGAGAAGGGAAGGATTTTCTTCTGTGCCTGACGTCACATGGGAGGATGTTGGAGGTCTTGATTCGTTAAAGAAAGAATTTGACCGGTGCATTGTTCGTTGTATCAAGCACCCTGAAGTTTATAAGGTAATCACATGGGCTGCGTTCTACACTACTTTCTTCTGTCTGTTACGTGTTTTCTGGTCAATTGGTTATCATAGTAATTGGCAGAAAGTTTAAGGCACTTCAGAATTCGTACTGAAGGTAGTTCATAGACATCTGTGGTTCTTATTTGGATTTTATAAGTTGTAGCACTTCATGAGTGCTTTAAATGCTTAATTTTTGTTTCCTAGAAATACTTAATTTGGTCTTCATGTTCTCCTGTTGTCTGCCTTTCAAGGATTTCGGAGTGAACATGCAAGCTGGGTTTTTGCTGTTTGGACCTCCAGGCTGTGGGAAAACACTAATAGCAAAAGCAGTTGCACATGATGCAGGGGCAAATTTTATTCACATTAAGGTAATTGATTACATTTCCGTATTTCTACTTCACTAATTTCTATTGTGTATAGACTGCTAAGATGTTCCCTTTTTCTGGAACTTTAGGGGCCTGAGCTACTGAACAAGTATGTTGGGGAGAGTGAATCAGAAGTAAGGAAGATATTCACCCGTGCAAGGATTAACTCCCCATGCATCCTATTTTTTGACGAGGTATTTTTTTTGTTTAGCTGTTTGCCTATTGTGTATTTATTCTTTTGAGGAATACTGGGTAGTTGCTTAGAACAATTATGAATACTTGGTAGCAACTTGCAGCAAGTAGTCAAGCAACTTGCAGCAAGTAGTCAAGCAACTTGTACCTGTTGGGTGTAAAATGCTTTTCCAATTATACCGTGCTCAAGTGAAGTGTTTGTTCCATTTGATTTGGCAGATAGATGCTCTGACAACAAAAAGAGGGAAAGAGGGAGGATGGGTTGTTGAACGTCTCCTAAACCAGGTTTGAACACTGTCTTGGTCAGCTGTGTTTGCAATACAGATATTCTCTAACACTTACTTTCCTTTTATTTTTGTTCTGCGTTAATCAAAAACTAAAATGCTCTGCTTGCAGTTACTTGTTGAACTCGATGGTGCTGATCAGCGTCATGGTGTTTATGTCATTGGAGCTACGAACAGGTACTGTCAGCTACTGATTGCTTCTTTCTACATGCTTATACCTGAGTGGGAGGTTGATACCACTGCTTTATTTCTGGTGCAGAATTGATGTTATAGATGAGGCTGTCCTACGGCCTGGCAGATTTGGGAAGAAACACTTTGTACCTTTACCTGGTGCTGATGAGCGGGTTGCGATATTGAAAGCACATACTGAAAAGAAAACTCTTTCGGTAGATGTTGATTTGAACGCAATTGCACGTCGAGAGGAGTGCAATAATCTCACTGGTGCCGACCTGGCATCACTGGTGAGCTTTCTGATTTTTCCTTGAGTTCCCCTGCTGTTTGAGTTTGTGAAAGCTGCATTACTGTTTGCTTGCCTGCTTATCAAGCATCTGAATATCTGGATCAATAGAAGTGTCCATCTGTTTGCATCTTTGCATACCAAGCATCTGATTTAGGAAGGTGCAGTGCAAAGTTGAACTAACCTGCTTGAGCATGCCTTCCTTGGTTCAGGTGAACGAAGCAGCCATGGCAGCATTGGAGGAGAGGTGCGAATTCCTGGCGAAAGGGGACTCGTCAATGAGTACTGACTTGACTAATAAGATTAAACTGCGGCACTTTGAGCATGCTCTCTCTAAAGTAAAGCCCTCGGTATCTGAACAGGTACGGTAAAAATGCCGACAACAGGTCGATCTTACGATAGTACTTCACTGGTATATATAATACTGTCATATCACCGGCTTTACATCTCCTGCTGTTCTTGGTTGCAGCAAAGGAAACACTTCGACGCGCTGTCAAAGAAATATTCGGCCAACTGATCCGCCATCGTCATTGTGCTTACGAGGACCATACTGCAGTTTTGCTTTTTTGTTTTCGCTCATATGATAGCTTAGTGTAGAGATTGCGTGGGCGACTCTACACTAAAGCTATACAATTTTGGTAGTGAGGAACTTGTTTTCGGTGTCTGGAAAATATGAACTCGTTATGCTTTGTTGTACGGGCTTCGACTGGTAGCGACCCCCTTTGTAATGTTGCAAAATGCAAATCGAAGAATAATTGAGGAGCTTTCTGTGAACTGCGAACATTTTCGACCAATGCACGATTCTTCCGTCCATTGGAGATGGATGCAAGGCTGGGGGCATTTTTTGGATGGCGCAGTGAAGAATGGGCGTATCATTTTTTTAATATAGGCGCAAGTGCTCATATATACGTGTATACATCCAACCTTATGAACACGCACACACCTTATCTTTACGAGCATCTTTGAGAGACTGAGCCAACATATAATCTTGAGATTTTATAAAATCATTGTAGGCGTCTTGTAGTCTATGAAAACGTCTTCTCTAACTGAACGTGCATCGCCGGAAATCTTGAAATAAATTTAGAATAAATACGAACCTTCGTGGGCTAAGGATACAGATATCCTCCTAAGAGCAAGTATAATAGTGGGCTATAAGCTTGCTTACATGACATTTTTGTCTATGTGAAGAAGAGAGACAAAATAAAAATAAAGGAGTGGGCTCTCATGCAAGAGCCAGACTCTCTACATGCTCTAGAAGAAAGAGATAGATAGAAAGTGAAAAAAAGTTATGGGCTTATAGCCAACTCTATTGTATGAGTAATTAATATTGTTAACTCTTGATGACATGGCATGTTTATGTAGCCAGCAGCTGGCTATATTATTAACCATGCTTTAAGGCCCTTCACAATGCTCCATTTTGTACATGTGCTAAGGCTGCAATGTAGATAAAAAATCTGACGTGGCAAGGTAATAAAAATGAGAGATATGAGTTTATGACCCAAAAAAGAACCTGCCAAACACTTGAACCTAGGCAAAAACAATTAAACGAAAGAAATCCATCAATGAATGAAATAGTTTAATTGCTAAAGCATTAAATAAGGGAAGCTTAACACCAACAAATAAAGCACCTATGCATTATGAACATTAGTTGCCAAACTTTTTAATACACTTAGCATCTTATCTAAGCATCTATGCATGGGAAGTGGCCTAATTATACAGTCACATGTTGGTTGGCAATGGACGTATCATATTGCTAGGTCTTTCTTTGGTGTAGTTTGATGTAATCGATGCATTGAAAAGGGGGCGCGTCTACTGGGTGGCCGGCTGCCTAGTAGGGCGATCCAGCGGTCGGTCAAATAAGGTAAGTACCTGTCCCTTTCACGTTTAGAAAAAGGAAACGAAGAAAACGGCCATCCATCCCACCGTTGTCTAGCACTTGCATACCGATACATTAATGTTTCCCACATTCGTCTCTCTTTGGTTTTCAAAATTATAAAAGACATATCTTTTAAACCGCGTGTCAAAATTCAGATCCGTTTTCACCGTTGAAACCCTCGCGACGTGCTCTTCAAAAGTAGATCCCGCATGGGGATGTTTCGACGAACTAGTTTTCCTGCCAACTCAACATCAATATGTGTGCAACTAGACTACATGCTGTGCCAACTGAGCATATGTGTGCCAATAATCCTTCTGCCAACTAAACATCAATGTGTGTGCAACTAGACCACATTCCCGCGCCAACTGAGCATATGTGTGCCAATAGCCCTGCCAACTAAACGTTAATGTGTGTGCAACTAGACTACATTGCCGCGCCAACTGAGTGTATATGTGTGTAACTAGTCCTGTCAACTAAATATCAATGTGTGTGCAACTAGACTACATTGTCGCGCCAATTGCACATATGTGTGTGCAACTAGTGTCCTGCCAACTAAACATTAATATATGTGCAACTAGACTAAATTACAAGCCAACTAAGCATATGCGTGTGCAACTAGTCCTTCTGGCAGCTAAACATCAATGTGTGTGCAAACTAGACTACATTATAAGCCAACTAAACATCAATGTGTGTATAACTAGACTAAATTACAAGCCAATTGATCTTAAAAAAAGTTGCACCATGTAGTACTAAAGTTGCACAATGGAGTATTTTAGTTGCACCATATAGCACCAAAATTGGCATCAAATTTTTTTTATCGAAACATATCCATGCAGGATCTAGTTTTAAAGATCCCGTCGCGATGAATCCAACGGTGAAAACGGAACTGAATTCCGACGTGTGGTTTAAAAGATATGGCTTTAAAAGAATTTAAAATCCCGAAATAAAAGTACGTAGATCTGTTTTCTCTAATTGATGAGACTAATGTGAACACATTTAATGCCAGCACCCACATGCACTACGAGACAAAAATAAATACACATGCATGTGTGTGGTAGAGCGGCGCTTGGGAACACCAAATAACACGCGGCCACTTTTTAGATTTTGGGTTGAAAAGGTGGCATCAAAGATCAAGCCTCTGTGCGTGAATTCCTGCTCCTCGTAAATTAGGTAAGGGTCGCTAGCCGTCCGATTCCAGTTTGATTTCAGTAGTTCGCACTCACTGCCATTGATGTACGAACACCGAGTATTTTCCTAAGTCACTTGAAATTAAAATACTTGCTGCGTGTATTACTACCCCGCGAGGCGACTCGCCTCGCGACCACCAAGTTCGCTCAGCTGCCGACGATGATGAAGTTCGCTCAGCTGAGATAATGGCCGAGGAAGAAGGCGGTGTTGGCGAGGAAGAGCAAGGCTCTGTTCGCTCAGCTACAACTACGCCCGACAATGACGTTCACTCAGTTGAGATGATCTCCAACAAAATTAGAGCATCTCAAAAGAGACGGTTTTGCTAAAGCACATCCGGATGTATAATAATCAAAGCACATTTAAGTCCCATGTCATTGAATTTTAATTATTTCATGTTGTTATATTATCAATCTTGGATGTTTTATATACATTTACAAGCAACTTTATATATTTTTTGGAACTAACCCATAAACTTAGTGTCAGTGTCAGTTGCTATTTTTTGCTTTTTTTTGCAGAATATTAATATCAAACGAAGAAAAAAATGCTACGAAACTCTTTGGAGATTGTTTTCTGGTGATAAGAGACCCTTGAAGCTTCTCGAGACCACGAGAAGATGGACGTGGGGCCCACTAGGCACCAGGGCGAGCCAGAGGCCCCCGACATGCCCTGGTTGGTAGTGGGGCCCACGGGCACCGTCTTGACCTACCTTCGCCTCTATAAATACTCCAAAATCCCAAAAACCCTAGGGGAGTCGACGATATACTTTTTCCGCCGCCACAAATTGCAGAACCACGAGATCCAATCTAGAGGCCTTTTCCGGCACTCTACCGGAGGGGGCAACGATCACGGAGGGGTTCTTCATCGTCTTTGTTGCCCCTCCGATGATGCGTGAGTAGTTTACCACAAACCTACGGGTCCGTAGTTAGTAGCTAGATGGCTTCTTTTATCTTTTATTTTGATCTTCAATACAATGTTCTCCTCAATGTTGTTCAAGATCTAATTGATGTAATGACTTTTTGCAGTGTGTTTGTTGGGATTCGATAAATTGTGAGTTTATGACCAGATACTATTCATGAATATTATTTGATTTTTATCTGAACTCTTTTATGCATGATTTGAGTAGCCTCGTATTTCTTGTCCGGTTTATTGGTTTAGTTTGGCCGACTGAATTCATTTTTCTTGCCATGGAAGGGTGCTTTGTGATGGGTTCGATCTTGCGGTGCTCAATCTCAATGACAGAACGAGACATAACATGCATGCATCGTTGCTATTAAGGGTAACAAGATGGGGTTTATTCATACGTGAGTTTATCTTGTCTACATCATGTCATCTTGCTTAAAGCATTACTTTGTTTTTATGAACTTAATACACTAGATGCATGTTGGATAATGGTCAATGCGTGGAGTAATAGTTCTAGATGCAGGTAGGAGTCGGTCTACTAATCTTGGACGTGATGCATGTACGCATGACCATTGCCTTGGATGTCGTCGTAATTATTTGCTTTTCTATCAATTGCTCCATAGTAATTTGTTTACCCACCGTATGCTATTTTCTCGAGAGAAGCCTCTTTTGAAATATAGGCCCCTCGGGTCTATTTCTATCATATTATTTTCAGATCTATTAAACCAAAAATACAAAAATACTTTGCTGCACTTTATTTACTTTTCATTTTATTTGCATCTATCAATCTATCTATTTATCAAACACCATACAATTTATTCTTGCACATAACCTTCGACAGATTGCCAACCCTTTGTTGCGTTGGGTTGCGAGGATTTGTTGTTTGTGTGCCGGTGCTGCTAATGAGGTGTTGCTTGGTTCTCTTACTGGATTGATAACCTTGATTTCATAATTGAGGGTAATACTTATTTCTACTGTACTGCATCATCCTGTTCTCTTCGGGGAAATCCCAACGCAGATCACAAGTAGCATAGACGTATCATACATGTAAAAATTTATGAAACAAAAATAGTGTTAGGGGGAGGGAGGGGGGCCGATGCCCCCCTCCCTAACTTCAATGAGGTTCCACATTCCAAAGTGTAGTTCGAAGCTACATGCTTAATGGTGGTAATAAGGAGCCTCCTTAGTACCGCCGCCGTCCAAGGCCGCATCCATGGCGCCGCCGTCCTCTTAGACATCCTCATAGTATTGGTGAAGTCTTTCACCACTTTCAAGCTTGCTGTCGTGGTTGCTCACTGCCGTGGGGCCGTGACCTGTATGGAGAGTACCAGTGCTAGAGTGCAACTAGTATTTGTCGGAGTACGACAAGATTGAATGAAAGTGAATGGATGATTAGTCTTGATTTCTATTGATTCTCAAGTATAGATATATCTGGAAGAGGTGAGAAGAAAATGTGTCTATTTGGAGATGCCCCTCCAGAGCAGGTGCCCGTTGGCAATAAAGATTAGAGAGAGTGAAGGGACATGACTGTTTGGTGTTGGACACACCCCTTTACTAATGACTGTTTATTAATTTGCATGTGCTAATTAACAATAGACATGTGCTAATTGATCCACTAATTAATTCTTAACAATAATGTTCGCTAGTTAGGAGACTTGTGGTGTGCATTGATGTGGGTGTGTGATTATTGTGCATTTCGTGGGTTTCCTTTGGTTTTATTGATCCATCATTTGCTTCAAGGGATCAAGTGTGCCACACCTAAGGGCATCTCCAACGGCAACCCGCAAAAACCTCTTGCTTCCGTCCATGGACAGGGGGATTGATACGTCTCCAACGTATCCATAATTTTTGATTGTTCCATGCTATATTATATTCTGTTTTGGACATTATTGGGCTTTATTATACACTTTAATATTATTTTTGGGACTAACCTATTAACCGGAGGCCCAGCCCAGAATTGCTGTTTTTTTGCCTATTTCAGAGTTTCGCAGAAAAAGAATATCAAACAGAGTCCAAACAGAATGAAACCTTCGGGAACGTGATTTTCGGAACGAACGTGATCCAGAGGACTTGGACCCTACGTCAAGACATCAACCAGGAGGGCACGAGGTAGGGAGGGGCGCCTACCCCCCCAGGGCGCGCCCTCCACCCTCGTGGGCCCCCTGTTGCTCCATCGACGTACTCCTTCCTCCTATGTATACCTACGTACCCCCAAACTACCAGATACTGAGCCAAAAACCCAATTCCACCGCCGCAACCTTCTGCACCCGTGAGATCCCATCTTGGGGCCTCTTCCGGAGCTCCGCCGGAGGGGGCATGATCACGGAGGGCTTCTACATCAACAGCATAGCCTCTCCGATGATGTGTGAGTAGTTTACCTCAGACCTTCGGGTCCATAGTTATTAGCTAGATGGCTTCTTCTCTCTTTTTGGATCTCAATACAATGTTCTCCCCCTCTCTCGTGGAGATCTATTCGATGTAATCTTCTTTTGCGGTGTGTTTGTTGAGACCGATGAATTGTGGGTTTATGATCAAGTTTATCTATGAACAATATTTGAATCTTCTCTGAATTCTTTTATGTATGATTGGTTATCTTTGCAAGTCTCTTCGAATTATCAGTTTGGTTTGGCCTACTAGATTGATCTTTCTTGCAATGAGAGAAGTGCTTAGCTTTGGGTTCAATCTTGCGGTGTCCTTTCCCAGTGACAGTAGGGGCAGCAAGGCACGTATTGTATTGTTGCCATCGAGGATAACAAGATGGGGTTTATATCATATTGCATGAGTTTATCCCTCTACATCATGTCATCTTGCTTAAAGCGTTACTCTGTTCTTATGAACTTAATACTCTAGATGCATGCTGGATAGCGGTCGATGTGTGGAGTAATAGTAGTAGATGCAGGCAGGAGTCGGTCTACTTGTCTCGGACGTGATGCCTATATACATGATCATACCTAGATATTCTCATAACTATGCTCAATTCTGTCAATTGCTCAACAGTAATTTGTTCACCCACCGTAATATTTATGCTCATGAGAGAAGCCATTAGTGAAACCTATGGCCCCCGGGTCTATTTTCCATCATATTAATCTCCCATCAACAAGCTATTTTCATTGCCTTTTATTTTACTTTGCATCTTTATCATAAAAATACCAAAAATATTATCTTATCATATCTATCAGATCTCACTCTCGTAAGTGACCGTGTAGGGATTGACAACCCCTTATTGCGTTGGTTGCGAGGATTTATTTGTTTGTGTAGGTGCGAGGGACTCATGCGTGGCCTCCTACTGGATTGATACCTTGGTTCTCAAAAACTGAGGGAAATACTTACGCTACTTTGCTGCATCACCCTTTCCTCTTCAAGGGAAATCCAACGCAGTGCTCAAGAGGTAGCAAGAAGGATTTCTGGCGCCGTTGCCGGGGAGGCTTACGCAAGGTCAAGTCAAGATTTGGACTCCCGACAACGAGCCATTTCTGGCGCCGTTGCCGGGGAGTCTACGCAAAAGTGAACATACCAAGTACCCATCACAAACCCTTATCTCCCGCATTACATTATTTGCCATTTGCCTCTCATTTTCCTCTCCCCCACTTCACCCTTGCCGTTTTATTCGTCCTCTCTCTTTTCTGGTCGCCTTTTTTTTGCTTGCTTCTTGTTTGCTCGTGTGTTGGATTGCTTGCTTGTCATGATGGCTCAAGATAATACCAAATTGTGTGACTTTACCAATACCAACAATAATGATTTCCTTAGCACTCCGATTGCTCCTCTTACCGATACTGAATCTTGTGAAATCAATGCTGCTTTGTTGAATCTTGTCATGAAAAATCAATTCGCCGGCCTTCCTAATGAAGATGCCGCTACCCATCTAAATAGCTTCGTTGATTTGTGTGATAAGCAAAAGAAGAAAGATGTGGACAATGATATTGTTAAATTGAAGCTATTTCCTTTTTCACTTAGAGATCGTGCTAAAGCTTGGTTTTCGTCTTTGCCTAAAAATAGTATTGATTCCTGGAATAAGTGCAAAGATGCTTTTATCTCCAAGTATTTTCCTCTCGCTAAGATCATCTCTCTTAGAAATGATATTATGAATTTTAAGCAACTTGATCATGAACATGTTGCACAAGCTTGGGAGAGGATGAAATTAATGATACGTAATTGCCCTACGCATGGTTTGAATTTGTGGATGATTATACACAAATTTTATGCCGGATTGAATTTTGCTTCTAGAAATCTTTTAGATTCGGCCGCGGGAGGCACTTTTATGGAAATCACTTTAGGAGAAGCTACTAAATTCCTAGATAGTATTATGTTTAATTATTCTCAATGGCACACTGAAAGATCTACTAATAAAAAAGTGCATGCGATAGAAGAAATTAATGTTTTGAGTGGAAAGATGGATGAACTTATGAAATTATTTGCTACTAAGAGTGTTTCTTCTAATCCCAATGATATGCCTTTGTCTACTTTGATTGAGAATAATAATGAACCTATGGATGTGAATTTTGTTGGTAGGAATAATTTTGGTAACAACGCGTATAGAGGAAACTTTAATCCTAGGCCTTATCCTAGTAATTCCTCTAATAATTATGGTAATTCCTACAACAATTCTTATGGAAACTTTAATAAGATGCCTTCTGAATTTGAGACTAGTGTTAAGGAATTTATGAATTCGCAAAAGATTTTTCAATGCTTTGCTTGAAGAAAAATTGCTTAAAGTTGATGAATTGGCTAGGAATGTCAATAGAATTTTTCTTGATGTTGATTCTTTAAAACTTAGATCTATTCCTCCTAAGCATGATATCAATGAGTCTCTCAAAAGCCATGAGAATTTCCATTGATGAGTGCAAAGAAAGAACAGCTGGGATGCGTGCTAAGAAAGATTGCTTTGTGAAAGCGTGTTCTTCTAGTTTCTATGAAAATAAAGATGAAGATCTAAAAGTTATTGATGTGTCCCCTATTAAATCTTTGTTTTGCAATATGAATCTTGATAATGACGGGACTGAATATGATCTACCTTTACCTAGAAGGCGTTCCAGAAATTCAGAGTTTTTAGACTTGATGCTAAAATTGATAAAAGTGAGATTGAAGAGATCAAAACATTAGATATTAATGAACCCACTATTTTAGATTTCAAGGAATTTAATTATGATAATTTCTCTTTGATAGATTGTATTTCCTTGTTGCAATCCGTGCTAAATTCTCCTCGTGCTTATAGTCAAAATAAAGCCTTTACCAAACATATCGTTGATGCTTTGATGCAATCTTATGAAGAAAAACTTGAGTTGGAAGTTTCTATCCCTGGAAAACCTTATGATGAATGGTAACCTACTATTAAAATTAAGATTAAAGATCATGAATGCTATGCTTTGTTTGATTTGGGTGCTAGTGTTTGCACGATTCCAAAGACTTTGTGCGATTTGCTAGGTTTCCGTGATTTTGATGATTGCTCTCTAAACTTGCACCTTGCAGATTCTACTATTAAGAAACCTATGGGAAGAATTAATGATGTTCTTATTGTTGCAAATAGGAACTATGTGCCCGTAGATTTTATTGTTCTTGATATAGATTGCAATCCTTCATATCCTATTATTCTTGGTAGACCTTTCCTTAGAACGATTGGTGCAATTATTGATATGAAGGAAGGGAATATTAGATTCCAATTTCCACTAAAGAAAGGCATGGAACACTTCCCTAGACAGAAAATAAAATTACCTTATGAATCTATTATGAGAGCCACTTATGGATTGCCTACAAAAGATGGCAATACCTAGATCTATCCTTGCTTTTATGCCTAGCTAGGGGCGTTAAACGATAGCGCTTGTTGGGAGGCAACCCAATTTTATTTTTAGTTTTTTTGCTTTTTGCTTCTGTTTAGGAATAAATCTTTGATCTAGCCTCTGGTTAGATGTCTTTTTATTTTTTAATTAGTGTTTGTGCCAAGTTAAACCTATAGGATCTTCTTGGATGATAGTTATTTGATCTTGCTGTAAATTCCAGAAACTTTCTGTTCACGAAAATAATTGTTAAAAATCACCAGAACGTGATAAAATATTGATTCCAATTGCTTCTGATCAATAAACAAATTGTCTAGGTCGTCCTATTTTGGCTGAATTTTTGGAGTTCCATGAGTTTGCGTTAGTTACAGATTACTACAGACTGTTCTGTTTTTGACAGATTCTGTTTTTCGTGTGTTGTTTGCTTATTTTGATGAATCTATGGCTAGTAAAATAGTTTATAAACCATAGAGAAGTTGGAATACAGTAGGTTTAACACCAATATAAATAAAGAATGAGTTCATTACAGTACCTTGAAGTGGTCTTTTGTTTTCTTTCGCTAACGGAGCTCACGAGATTTTCTGTTAAGTTTTGTGTTGTGAAGTTTTCAAGTTTTGGGTAAAAGATTTGATGGATTATGTAACAAGGAGTGGCAAGAGCCTAAGCTTGGGGATGCCCATGGCACCCCAAGATAATCTAAGGACACCTAAAAGCCAAAGCTTGGGGATGCCCCGGAAGGCATCCCCTCTTTCGTCTACTTCCATCGGTAACTTTACTTGGAGCTATATTTTTATTCACCACATGATATGTGTTTTGCTTGGAGCGTCTTGTATTATTTGAGTCTTTATTTGTTAGTTTACCACAATCATCCTTGCTGTGCACACCTTTTAAGAGAGTCACACTTGATTCGGAATTTATTAGAATACTCTATGTGCTTCACTTATATTTTTTGAGCTATATATAGTTTTTGCTCTAGTGCTTCACTTATATCTTTTAGAGCACGGTGGTGGATTTGTTTTATAGAAACTATTGATCTCTCATGCTTCACTTATATTATTTTAAGAGTCTTAAAATAGCATGGCAATTTGCTTTAATTAATATCATGAGAAATTTGATGCTTGATAATTGTTTTGAGATATAAAGGTAGTAATATCATAGTTGTGCTAGTTGAGTAATTGTGGAATTGAAAAATACATGTGTTGGAGTTTGTGACTCCCGTAGCATGCACGTATGGTGAACCGTTATGTAACGAAGTCGGAGCATGAAGTATTTGTTGATTGTCTTCCTTTGTGTGGCGGTCGGGATCGCGCGATGGTTAACTCCTACCAACCCTTCCCCTAGGAGCATGCGTAGTAGTACTTTGCTTCGAGGGCTAATAAATTTTTGCAATAAGTATATGAGTTCTTTATGACTAATGTGAGTCCATGGATTATACGCACACTTACCTTTCCGCAATTTTCTAGCCTCTTCGGTACCGCGCATTACCCTTTCTCACCTTGAGAGTTGGTGCAAACTTCACCGGTGCATCCAAACCCCGTGATATGATATGCTCTATCACACATAAAGCTCCTTATATCTTCCTCAAACAGCCACCATACCTACCTATCATGGCATTTCCATAGCCATTCCGAGATACATTGCCATGCAACTTTCCACCGTTTCATTTATCATGATATACTCCATTATTGTCATATTGCTTTGCATGATCATGTAGTTGACATTATATTTGTCGCAAAGCCACCGTTCATAATTCTTTCATACATGTCGCTCTTGATTCATTGCATATCCCGGTACACCGCCGGAGGCATTCATATAGAGTCATATTTTGTTGTAAGTATTGAGTTGTAATTCATGAGTTGTAAGTAAATAAAAGTGTGATGATCATCATTATTAGAGCATTGTCCAAAGTGAGGAAAGGATGATGGAGACTATGATTCCCCCACAAGTCGGGATGAGACTCCGGACTAAAAAACAAGAAGAGACCATAAAAAAAAGAGAAAAGGCCCAAATAAAAAAATGATGAGAGAAAAAGAGAGAAGGGACAATGTTACTACCCTTTTACCACACTTGTGCTTCAAAGTAGCACCGTGATCTTCATAATAGAGAGTCTCTCATTTTGTCACTTTCATATACTAGTGGGAAATTTCATTATAGAACTTGGCTTGTATATTCCAATGATGGGCTTCCTAAAATGCCCAAGGTCTTCGTGAGCAAGCAAGTTGGATGCACACCCACTTAGTTTCTTTTTGAGCTTTCATACACTTATAGCTCTAGTGCATCCGTTGCATGGCAATCCCTACTCCTCGCATTAACATCAATTGATGGGCATCTCCATAGCCCGTTGATTAGCCTCGTTGATGTGAGACTTTCTCCTTTTTGTCTTCCCACATAACCCTTACCATTATACCTTATTCCACCATAGTGCTATATCCATGGCTTGCGCTCATGTATTGCGTAAGAGTTGAAAAGGCTGAAGCGCGTTAAAAGTATGAACCAATTGCTTGGCCAAAACCGGGGTCGTATGTGATGGGGAAGATGGAGCATAGCCAGACTATATGATTTTGTAGGGATAACTTGATTTGGCTATGTTATTTTGATAAGACATAATTGCTTAGTTAGTATGCTTGAAGTATTATTGTTTTTATGTCAACATTAAACTTTTATCTTGAATCATATCAAATCTGAACATTCATGCCACAATAAGAAGAGTTATATTGAAATTATGCCGAGTAGCATTCCACATCAAAAATTCTGTTTTTATCATTTACCTACTCGAGGACGAGCAGGAATTAAGCTTGGGGATGCTTGATACATCTCCAACGTATCTATAATTTTTTATTGTTCCATGCTATATTATATTCTGTTTTGGACATTATTGGGCTTTATTATACACTTTAATATTATTTTTGGGACTAACCTATTAACCGGAGGCCCAGCCCAGAATTGCTGTTGTTTGCCTATTTCAGAGTTTCGCAGAAAAAGAATATCAACCGGAGTCCAAACGGAATGAAACCTTAGGGAACATGATTTTCGGAACGAATGTGATCCAGAGGACTTGGACCCTACGTCAAGACATCAACCAGGAGGGCACGAGGTAGGGGGCGCGCCTAACCCCCTAGGGCGCGCCCTCCACCCTCGTGGGCCCCCTGTTGCTCCACCGACGTACCCCTTCCTCCTATATATACCTACGTACCCCCAAACTACCAGATACGGAGCCAAAAACCTAATTCCACCGCCGCAACCTTCTGTACCCGTGAGATCCCATCTTGGGGCCTGTTCCGGAGCTCCGCCGGAGGGGGCATCGATCACGGAGGGCTTCTACATCAACACCATAGCCTCTCCGATGATGTGTGAGTAGTTTACCTCAGACCATCGGGTCCATAGTTATTAGCTAGATGGCTTCTTCTCTCTTTTTGGATCTCAATACAATGTTCTCCCCCTCTCTCGTGGAGATCTATTCGATGTAATCTTCTTTTGCGGTGTGTTTGTTGAGACCGATGAATTGTGGGTTTATGATCAAGTTTATCTATGAACAATATTTGAATCTTCTCTGAATTCTTTTATGTATGATTGGTTATCTTTGCAAGTCTCTTCGAATTATCAGTTTGGTTTGGCCTACTAGATTGATCTTTCTTGCAATGAGAGAAGTGCTTAGCTTTGGGTTCAATCTTGCGGTGTCCTTTCCCAGTGACAGTAGGGGCAGCAAGGCACGTATTGTATTGTTGCCATCGAGGATAACAAGATGGGGTTTATATCATATTGCATGAGTTTATCCCTCTACATCATGTCATCTTGCTTAAAGCGTTACTCTGTTCTTATGAACTTAATACTCTAGATGCATGCTGGATAGCGGTCGATGTGTGGAGTAATAGTAGTAGATGCAGGCAGGAGTCGGTCTACTTGTCTCGGACGTGATGCCTATATACATGATCATACCTAGATATTCTCATAACTATGCTCAATTCTGTCAATTGCTCAACAGTAATTTGTTCACCCACCGTAATATTTATGCTCATGAGAGAAGCCATTAGTGAAACCTATGGCCCCCGGGTCTATTTTCCATCATATTAATCTCCCATCAACAAGCTATTTTCATTGCCTTTTATTTTGCCTTTTATTTTACTTTGCATCTTTATCATAAAAATACCAAAAATATTATCTTATCATATCTATCAGATCTCACTCTCGTAAGTGACCGTGTAGGGATTGACAACCCCTTATCGCGTTGGTTGCGAGGGTTTATTTGTTTTTGTAGGTGTGAGGGACTCGTGCGTGGCCTCCTACTGGATTGATACCTTGGTTCTGAAAAAATGAGGGAAATATTTACGCTACTTTGCTGCATCATCCTTTCCTCTTCAAGGGAAAACCAACGCAGTGCTCAAGAGTTAGCAGGATCAGTCTGCGGACATGGATGATGGAGGACGCCATCCAATGCTAGCCGCATACATTTCAAATCGTATTTGAACTAACCATATAAAATTCATGTAAACCATTCGATATTCACCAAAGTTCTGATAGAAAATAGCACAAATCATCCCTAGGTTGTATGCAAATTAAGTCTAACAACAATGTCCCAAATTCGACTAGATGTCCAACAAGTTTTTCATCGATGGATCATCATTTCGTTCCACACATACCCCCCTTCAGCTTCACCCAACAATGTGCGTACGTAAATGGCCGTCCCTCTATCCTGTGGTACACCATGGCAGCGCGTGCGGGCTACATATAATGTGTAGACCAACATTGAGTGAGAGGAGAGGAAGTTGAGCAAGAGGAAGCAAAACTTACGATCTCCTCCTCTACTGCGTGCAATGGCCACATTTCCTCGAGCTGACCAACGAAGCCGCCAAACATGATGATACTGATCTGGATAGTGTGCCAGCGATACAAGAACGATCTCATGTTGCATGGTTGAATGATGTATATGTCATAGGGCACAATGTGCTTTTGCGCGTGAAATGTTTCGTGCACTTGTTGCCAGAAGGCATCTCCTTTTCTCCTGCCTATGAAATCCTCCGATACACCCAACCACACATCACACAACAACTTATCCTGTATGGTCGAATAGCTCACCATACTCCGTACTCTAAAAAACGATATAAACATTTGAAAAAAATATCAATGTCATTTGATCGAACACCTGCTAGGCGTGATGTCCACTATGGAGGTCGTCGACAGGGGGCGGAGTGTACTAGGGTACAAACGGCTCCAGGGTGGACAACTGGCGAGTGGCCGCGTTGGTGCTGGTTGCAGACGTCCGACAGTGCCTCTGTGGCGGCCGGAGAAAGGGCAGAGTGGAAGGAAATAGGACCGGGAGGTAGGAATGGGTGGGCCGGGGGTGTCGGAGTCCTACGTTTTGGGTGTCCGGATTCCCACAAAACTCCCCCCACTTTGACTTCAATCTGCGAAAAAAAACATGTCCAGACCGCACCGCGGACCGATACAGGTCCACGTTGAATGCCTTCCGCGGTCCGGACGGATGCGGGCGGTTTGCGGGTCCGCCTTTGAGATGCCCTGACACTCCTACTTGCGAATCCTTTAATTTGCTCGTCTTGCTTGTGATAGTTTTCCCCTCTAGCTTCCGCCCATTGGTGGTTTGCTTTTGCTCCGTCCATGCAAATGCTGGAGGTTAATTTGAAACCGGTTTCCTTCTCGGTGCTGCTCATGTCCAGTTTGCCCATTTTGTAGCAACCTCACGGAGGGAGAGTGAGTTCAATCCTGTCCGATAATCCCTCTGCATGCGCGTGCTCTTGCAGCATTTGGGTGGTGTTTTCTTTTGCCCCACGTCCTTCCAAGTTTTAACACCAGATTAGCAAATGCAAAGCAGAAACAAGTACTGATCATTTGACAATTCTTTTTACATTTTGATATACTACTGTACGAAGGAGCAAGCCGAAGATTAACAAATGTATGGACCCGCCCTGCACCATCACACGTACATGTACGCCCTTTCTTTGAGTGGTGACACATCTATATCTACATATATACCTACCTACTAATAAAACGAATAGGTATTCTTGATCCGTCATGCAATTTTTGTAAAAACCCCTTGATATTTCATAGGATCAACCCGTAGTCAAAGAATAAAACCAAAAAATCTATACCTACTAATAAAGAGAATATGTATTCTTGGGCTAAAATTTTTAAATAATGCATTTTTTCATTCAATAATACACGATTTTGAAATTTTTCAAAAATAATACACCATCGGCTTAGGCGATGCCGATTGGATTCAGTCAGACATAGCGAAACTGACTAGGATCTAGTTGGACATGGTGAAACCGACTGGGCCCACTTGGCCACGCGTTGGCAGATAAGTGGATGAGCCACGTCACCGCCGGGCAGTCGGGCATGCACGGCCTGCAGTCGGCCATGTCGAAGCCGACATGCCATTCGGCTACGGCGTGCCCGACTAGTGGCTAGTAAGCGCCGACCGCTCCTTCCTCCTCCTCTCTTCTTTCTTCCCGTTTCTTTGCTTCTCTCACCTACACGAAAACGGTCGATTTAATACCTGATTTTAAGCCGATTTCTTGCCCATTTTTCACCGTAGTTGCATTCTAGAGGGTTGGGGGAGGCAAGGGAAACCTTGATCTCATGATGGGATAGCTCGTGGTGGTCGTGGTGATGGTTGTGGCGGTGTTGGAGGTGGTTGTGATGCTAGTCGTGGTGGTGGTGTGGATGGACTATTTGTTGGTGGTGCTGCGCCGGCGACTGAAGGCCGTCGAACGGAGTTGCTTTGCACGCTTCAAGGGTAAGATTCAACTAGCATTTTATCTGTCATATTTGCATATGTGTGCGAATATTCGGTTATAGTTGGTCCGGTAATATTTGATAATATATTTAGATGTCGGATATTAAGTTGTGCGATTATTTAGTTGGTCCAATAATATATCTAGATGTCAAATATTTAGGTGTGCGAATATTTTTACTTGGTTCGGTAGTATTTTTATATATATGTAGGTTGAATACTATAGATGGTATTATGTCCTGCTGCTTAATAGTTGTCGATGTTGAATTTTTTTTTAGGTCAGTAGAGATGTCTGATGTAGTGAAGTTCGTTTTTACTACGGTCCTGGTACTGTCCAAACAAATGTGATGGGAGCTGATCTGAGTGATTTTCAATACATAGAGGTGTCACCAACTGCCCCTCAAATATGATATGTTAGTCAGTTGATAGACTGGTTGGCAGGATGTTTATGGCTTAATATTAGGGCATAAATTTCTTGAATTTGTTATAAAAAAGATACTATTAAAAAACCATGAGAGAGTGACCGCATAAAATTACAGTGAAAAATATGGTTACATGCAGTTGCCGAGTTTGCCAAAGTCGACAGCAACTAATTGGTTTCGACGAAACCAATTAGTACTGATTGATTTCGCTAAAACCGACTGAAGCTCATGCTTGAAGCCGAGTGGTCAATCGGCTTAGCCAAAGCCAACTGCATATTATTTCTTCAAAACCGCATATTATTTTTGAAAATCTTCAAAACCGCATATTGTTTTATTTTTGAAAATCTTCAAAACCGCATATTATTTCTTGAATTAATGTAATTTTTCACTATTTTTAAAAATTAGCTATTCTTGGTCCATAATGCATTTTTGTAAAGACCCCTTGATATTTCGTAGAAGCAACCCGCAGTCAAAGAATAAATTCAAAAAATAACTCTTCGATCGTTCTCCAAACTTGCACCCCCGTCGCTTTGGACGCAGCCAACTGAGCTAGCATACAATTTATTATAAGAAACAGTTCATTACGATATTAAGTAGTCCCACCTCTATTCTATATTAGATCTCACAGTCAAAAAAAAAGAAAAAAAAGATCTCACAGTTTTTATATGCTCCGGAGTTGTATGGAAATAAGCAAGCTGCCGTGATCATCAAGAAAGAGGGACTTCGCGAACCAACCTGTGGTTGGATGGTTAGAAAGACTATGGTATCCCCAGCCCATCAGGGTTCAAGTCCTGATGCTCGCATTTATTCCTAAATTTATTTCAGGATTTCCGGCGATGCGCATTAAGTGGGAGGAGACGTTCCCATCGACGACGAGGTGCCTACGGTGACTTCGTAAATTTCAAGATGATATGCCGGCTCAGTCTTTCGGAGGTTCTGATAGGGGTAGGGTGTGAGTGTGTGCGTTCATAGGGGTGAGTGTATGCGCGTGTATATGAGCACTTGCATCTGTACTGTGTTCAAAAAAGAAAGAAAAATGAGGGACTTCATGAATTGTGTCGATGTCGCTGCACGTATCGTATGTGTAGCATGGTTCGAATTGTTATGATTTGAACTGTTGTACAAAAATTGTACTCCCTCCATCTAGATGAATAAGTCATCTTAGGTTGCGCACCGCAATTAAGGCGGAGAGGTAAACGAGAGAACTTAATGTTTATTTGCTAATTAATAGCATCGCATGCAATGAACTGACAACTGCATGTCGTGTTTGATAGTCTCAAGTTATTGAAAGCATACACGACCCACATCTCTTATTTGTCGATTCCTTTATTCATGTCAAAAAATAATAAACGAGGTGAGAGTCAATGTACCGCGCCTAAGTGTTTTGAGATTATTTGATTTTCGTAAGGTGAGTTATACACGTAGAGGGAGGGAGTACTGAAAGCACCTGAGAGAACACTGCCGAGACGGAGGCGGACACGGAGGACAAAAGACACAAGCTAGGTGGCCGCCGCCGCCATGCGGACCTAGCCCCACCAGCACCAAGATCTCCCGGCCACACATGACCCGTGAGCATACCGCAAGTCCCTGCTCTATCGCCCATCGTTGTAGAGGGAGAAAAGATGTGCACCATTCTTGGATGTAGTCAGCATCCCCGTCGGAGAAGAGACGGCGTCCGACCACAATCTACCTACCAAGCATACCTAGACTGCAACTATACATGGCATGCCATGGATCTGATGATGACCCCGAACTGCCGACGAGCACGAGGCCCTTGGGAGAGATGGTGTCGCCAGATTGAAAGTTGGGAGAGTGGTCGCCCCTCCTTTCGCCTATGTTTGGGAGAAGTAGAGAGAGAGAGACGAGGGGAAACCTATAGGAGGGTAGTTGGGGTGAGACGTAGTAGCTGTGTAACATGGTTATTAATGCGCGGTTCTGTTAGAAATCGACATGCGCCTCGCAACAGCTGTCGGGCGACACCGTACATATGTTGTCATGTTGCAGTGATGGACGTTTTTGATGGACACACGAACTATCTCTCCCGTTGCAATGCACGGGCATATGTGCTAGTTGATGACAAAAATACTCCCTCCATTTTCTTATACAAGGTCACAAACTCAAATTGCAGGTATCAAGGTAAATTTTAATGACTGCTTTGCATGCCAACTTTTCTTTTCGTTACCAGGATCATTAATACGTCACATGCATGCAAGGAAGGAATGAGAAGGAAGTAGTTGAGTGTCATTATGACAACATGCACGCAAGTATTAAACAAGTTGCTAGTGCGAGAAAACATGATTATTTTTTACCTCGATTACTGTTAGTGGCCTTGTATAGATGCAAAATGTATTTTTGATGGCCTTGTATAGATGAATTTTCTGATCAAGAAATTTTCGACGCTCTATTTCGGATTGGCCCCTTGAAGGCGCCTGGTGCATATGGCTTTCCGGCTAGTTTTTTTCAGCGTAATTGGGGTACTCGCAAGACAAGTGTAATAATTGCTGCAGTTAAGGAGTTTCTCCTCATGGGTAGCATGCCGGAAGGAGTAAATTCCACCTCCATTGTCTTGACTCCAAGAATAGCCAAGCAATCTAAGATATGTGACTATAGACATATACACTTATGTAATGTCATGTATAAAGTCATCTCTAATTGTTTAGTTAATAGTATGAGGCCGTTGCTTGATGACCTCATATCCCTTGAGCAAAGTGTGTTTGTTCCTGGCAAAATGATTATGGATAATGCACCCGTGGCCTCTGAGTGCATTCATTACATCAAGCAAGAAAAATCTCAAAAAAATAAAAATCTTTTGTGCATATAGACTTGATATGTCAAAAGCTTATGACATGGTTGATTGGGTATTTTTGAAGCAAGTGATGCAAATGTTGGGTTTCTCTGATCGATGCGTAGATTGGATTATGACATGCGTCACATCGGTGAGGCATTCTGTCAAATTCAATGGAACCCTCTTGGATTCATTTGCATGAACATGTGAGCTTCGGCAAGGTGAACCGTTATCACCCTTGTTGTTTCTATTTGTTGCTGATGGATTATCTACTTTGCTGAATCATGGTGTTCAATGTGATGCTATTACCATGGTTATAATTTGTCACCGTGCCCCTGGTATCTCTCACTTATTATTTGCGGATGACACTATGCTATTTTTTTATTTTTTTTGCGAAAAAACTTCCAATCTATTCATCTTCAATCATGGCAGTACAACGAACATCATAAATAAAAATTACATCCAGATCCGTAGACCACCTAGCGACGACTACAAGCACTGAAGCGAGCCGAAGGCGCGCCGCCGTCATCACCCCTCCATCGCCGGAGTCGGGCACAACTTGTTGTAGTAGACAGTCGGAAAGTCGTCGTGCTAAGGCCCCATAGGACCAGCGCACCAGAACAGCAACCGCCGCCGATGAAGAATAACGTAGGTTGGAAGGATTCAACCCGAAGACACACGAACGTAGATGAACAACGACGAGATCCGAGCAAATCCACCAAAGATAGATCCACCGGAGACACACATCCACACGCCCACCAACGATGCTAGATGCACCGCCGGAATGGGGGCTAGGCGGGGAGACCTTTATTCCATCTTCAGGGAGCCGTCGCCGTCTCGCCTTCCCGAGCATGACACAAACCCTAACAAGATAGAAAAAACGACTGAAAATGGAGCCCTCCGAGCCCTCCCGCCGGCCCTTGGCAGGATCCACCGCGCCCCCATGGCCCTAGGCCCACCGGAGACGAGGCGGACCTGCGGCGGCGCCGGCGAGAGGCAGAAACCTGGAGGAGGAGACTATGCTATTTTTTAGACTACACATGCACAAGCTATGATGATCAAGCACTAGTGGAGAATCGGCCTTTAGTCCCGGTTGGGAAGGGCCTTTAGTCCCAGTTCACTAACCGGGACAACAAAATCGGGACTAAAGCCCCCCTTAGTCCCAGTTGGCCATGATCCGGGACTAAAGGCCCACCATGTGACCGGCAGCGCGCGCCGGGGGCTCGGGACCTTTAGTCCCGGTTGGTGTCACCAAACGGGACTAAAAGGTTTAGGGTTTAGGGGTTTAGGTTTTATTGTTTATTTCTCCTTTTTCATTTTGTGTTTTCCATTTAATTCTTTTTCATTTCAAACATAGTTTACGCTACTACATACTGTACACGTCATGCATATATAATAGTATTTCTCGTACGACCAATCATATATCATAGAATTTTTGCATACACACACACACATACATACATACATACATACAATTTGGTATATACAGTTTCTCCTACAATTTGCAGATCATTACATGTAGGCATTAGGTGTAATGGTATTCTCCTTCGGGAGCTATGACCTGCTCAAGCAAAAATCCCGAAATTTCCTCTTGAAGTGCTTTTATGCGGTCCTCTGGTAGGAGCTTATCCCGCATCTCTTGCATCTTTAAAGAAGGATATCAATATGAATATATTAGTTGTGTGTATACATATATTAGATCATGCGGGATAAAAAAATGTGAATAGTGTTTATATATTACGTACCCAACGTTGTCTTGCAGATATGTTCCTTTCAGACATGATAATGCGAATGTTCTCGCAAACATAATATGCACATAAATTATTCCACTGTTCCTGCCTCAAGAACTTTACGAGAATAGAATTCAATCGGATAATAATCAAGCATGATAATGGTATTGAAACTATCGAATTAAAGAGATGCGCGGATGTAGCTAATACTACTTAATTACCTTGAATCGCATCAATTTCAGCTTTGGTTGCCATTGACTGACCACGTCATTGGTGAATTTTTCCAAACCCTGCCCGACAAAGAAAATGAATAAAGAAGTTATTAATTAATTACTTGATATCAAGAAATGAAGTAAAGAGGCCGACATAGTGCGATAATGATTGAAAGTACCTCTCGAGCATAAAATACATGCTCTGGTATTCTTTAGGTTCTTTTTCTCTTGAGTCCAGTACTTCAACTTTTCCCGCGTCAATTTTAATGATTAGCAGGATCGAGTGGAAACTGCACACACGTTTGTATAAGCCTGCATGCATAACTCGTCAACTACACACTAAACATCGAGTAAGCAAAATAGAATTTGTAGTACACGACAGTAACACTCACCTGAAGTTGTATGGAAATACTATTTCTGGTTTGGCATGTAGTTCCTTCAAAAACTGCAGCAAGGTTGCCTTTGTGTCGTCTGGGTGCCTATTTAACACCTCTTCACAAACGGTATTTGGGTCAATGAACCCAATGCCATAGACTGCATCTCTTTTCATTTCAAACATCCCCATTCTGCATATATAATACCACACAAAAGAATATAGTGAGGATAATTACAGGCAATGAACGAGTTGAGCTAGAGACTTAAATTACAGAAAGAAATCACTTACAGATAATAGCAACTGGTGAGGGATTTGTCGAGTTCGTCTTGATTGAATAACTGAAAAAGTTAAATTTGCAAAAATCATAAAGGGGGGGGGGGGTCTTAGTCCCGATTGGTGCCTCGCACCGGGACTAATGGGGGGCCTTTAGTCCTGGTTGGAGCCACCAACCGGTACTAAAGGGCTATTCCTGGCATGACGTCGGGGCGGTGGAAGTTTAGTCCCACCTCGCCAAACGAAGGGCGCTTGCACATGTTTATAAGCCCCGCTGCGGCAACACTCCCGAGCTCCTCTCTAAAGCAGGCAGTACACGCCTAACCTCTCTGCCCTGTGGGCCTACCTGCCCCGCGGGGCTGTATCCTGGCCCATTTATAGTTGGGTTTCTAGTCGTATGCAGGCCGCGGTGGCCTAGTAGGCGAGCATTTTTTTTCAAAAACAGAACAGTCTGTAAAGATGCGAATTAAAGTGAAACCTCTGTATCACTAAAAATTCTGAAACATTAGGACAACGTGGGGAATTTGTAGATCAGAAACGTGTAAAACATTCAGGGTTTTTCACGTTCTAGTAATCAGAAAGAATTCTGGCACTGGACGCAAAAGTTTCTGTTTTTCAGCAAAACTAATCTACTATCTTCCAAATCATCCCAAAGGTCTTACTTGGCACAAACACTAAATTAAAACATGAAAACACATCTAACCAGAGGCTAGATGATAAATTTATTCAAAAACAGAAAGAAAAAGAATAAAACAAAAAAAAAATTTGGTTGCCTCCCAACAAGCGCTATTGTTTAACTCCCCTCGCTAGGCAAAAATCAACGATCTAGGTATTGTCATCTTTGGTATTCATTCCGTTTTTAATCAAATCTGTCAAAAGCTCTCTTAACTAATCTATTTTCTCTTCTCTCTTTCTTCTAATAGGAGAACTCAATTCATGAAAAGGGCTTTGATTAGTAATTTTAACATTCATAATGTAATGCTCAGGATTATCTCCATAAAAATCATCATATAAAATATGTATCTCATTTTTTATAGGTTTCTTAGACATTACTGATACGTCTCCAACGCATCTATAATTTTTGATTGTTCCATGCTATATTATATTCTGTTTTGGATGATTAATGGGCTTTATTATACACCTATATAGTATTTTTGGGACTAACCTATTAACCGGAGGCCCACCCCAAATTGCAGTTTTTTGCCTATTTCAGTGTTTCGCTGAAAAAGAATATCAAACGGAGTCCAAACGGAATGAAACCTTCGGGAACGTGATTTTCGGAACAAACGTGATCCAAAGGACTTGGAGTGGACGTCAAGCAATCAACGAGGAGGCCACGAGGCAGGGGGCGCGCCTACCCCCCTGGGCGCGCCCTCCACCCTCGTGGGCCCCTCATAGCTCCACCGACCTACTTCTTCCTCCTATATATACCTACGTACCCCCAAACCATCAGCAGAGGAGCCAAAACGCTATTTCCACCGCCGAACCTTCTGTACCCGTGAGATCCCATCTTGGGGCCTTTTCCGGCGCTCCGCCGGAGGGGGCATTGATCACGGAGGGCTTCTACATCAACACCATAGCCTCTCCGATGATGTGTGAGTAGTTTACCTCAGACCTTCGGGTCCATAGTTATTAGCTAGATGGCTTCTTCTCTCTCTTTGGATCTCAATACAAAGTTCTCCTCAATTCTCTTGGAGATCTATTTGATATAACTCTTCTTTTTGCGGTGCGTTTGTCGAGATCTGATGAATTGTGGGTTTATGATCAAGATTATGTATGAACAATATTTGAATCTCCTCTGAATTCTTTGATGTATGATTGGTTATCTTTGCAAGTCTCTTCGAATTATCAGTTTGGTTTGGCCTACTAGATTGATCTTTCTTGCAATGGGAGAAGTGCTTAGCTTTGGGTTCAATCTTGCGGTGTCCTTTCCCAGTGACAGTAGGGGCAGCAAGGCACGTATTGTATTGTTGCCATCGAGGATAACAAGATGGGTTTTATATCATATTGCATGAGTTTATCCCTCTACATCATGTCATCTCGCTTAAAGCATTACTCTGTTCTTATGAACTTAATACTCTAGATGCATGCTGGATAGAGGTCGATGTGTGGAGTAATAGTAGTAGATGCAGGCAGGAGTCGGTCTACTTGTCACGGACGTGATGCCTATATACATGATCATACCTAGATATTCTCATAACTATGCTCAATTCTTTCAGTTGCTCAACAGTAATTTGTTCACCCACCGTAATACTTATGCTCTCGAGAGAAGCCACTAGTGAAACCTATGGCCCCCGGGTCTATTTTCTATCATATTAATCTTCCAAGACTTAGCTATTTTTATTGCCTTTTATTTTACTTTGTATCTTTATTATAAAAATACCAAAAATATTATCTTATCATATCTATCAGATCTCACTTCCGTAAGTGACCGTGAAGGGATTGACAACCCCTTTATTGTGTTGGTTGCGAGGTTTTTATTTGTTTGTGTAGGTGCGAGGGACTTGAGCGTGGCCTCCTACTGGATTGATACCTTGGTTCTCAAAAACCGAGGGAAATACTTACGCTACTTTACTGCATCACCCTTTCCTCTTCAAGGGAAAACCAACACAGTGCTCAAGAGGTAGCAAGAAGGATTTTCTGGCGCCGTTGCCGGGGAGTCTAAGCAAAAGTCAACATACCAAGTACCCATCACAAACTCTTATCTCCCGCATTACATTATTTGCCATTTGCCTCTCGTTTTCCTCTCCCCCACTTCACCCTTGCCATTTTATTCGCCCTCTCTTTTGCGTTTGCCTCTTTTCGCTCGCCTTTCCTTCACCATGTCGGAACCAAAAAGAGTTGGGGGTTCTTTCCCGAGCTTGGGCGATCCTTCTATTCTATCTAAACTCATAAATAAAGCTATGGAAAAACTTGCCGGAATTGTCAATGAGAGTCTTAATAGTTTTGATGAAGATGATTCCGGAATTTTTCGTTATTTACTCGATGAATCTTTGAAAGATGCTTGGGATAGGCTGTTAAGTATCCGGGCTAGCTATGTACCCCAATATTAAATTGAGGTTTACCTAAAAAGCTTTTATGTTGGGTTGCCCGCTTCGTTCAAACAAGTTTTAGATTCTATTTTTGAAGAGGGTTTTCTTGAAGGGGACCCCATAGATACCTATGAAAAGATGAAAACTGTATTTGGGCACCCCATGAATGAGAAAGTTGAATCCACATCTCCTTTTCTCTCCTACCAAAACGAATCTATCAAAGAAATAAAAGCTAGCCTAGATGCAAATTTCCTGTAACACCCTGAGAATCATGCTACAGTAACCCCCTGTGATTAAGCTAATCATATTGCTACACAGGGCTTGATCACATTTGAATCACCTTCCTTTCAAACTCCTAGCTCAAACTTCAAATATAATTAAAGTGAAAAATAAAAGTTTTCAAAAATTCAAACAAAAATGTTCAGTGGATGCTAAATAATACACTGGTAACTATGGTGGAGAAAACACATT
The DNA here is from genome assembly GCF_018294505.1 of Triticum aestivum. Lineage (NCBI taxonomy): Eukaryota > Viridiplantae > Streptophyta > Magnoliopsida > Poales > Poaceae > Triticum > Triticum aestivum. The sequence continues at coordinate 11,353,367 of NC_057814.1, forward strand.
TTTATAAAATGTCTAAATACTTTTAAATGAAATAAAACAGAAAAGGGAATAAGCAAATAAAGAGAAAACAGAAAACAGAACCCAGGCAGAGAAAAAGAAAAAAAAGGGGAAAAAGGCCCGCTTCCCCCCCGGCCCAAACTGGGCCGCAGCCGCGCCCCCGGCCCAGCCCACCTCCTCCCTCGCCCCTTCCCTGTTCCCCCGACCGGGTCGGAACAGGGGCGCGCTGCCGCCCGACCCCCTCGCCGGCACCGACGCCGGAGGGGATAAGGTCGCCAGCTCCCCCGCCTCCTCGGGCCTCCCTCCCACTCACCCCGCTCTCCCTCTCGGCCCCCGCGCCTCCCTCTTCCCTCCCCCGGATCCGCGCCGCTCTCCTCTGCCCCACGCCCGACGCGCTCGCCGCCGTTCCCGTCGTTCACGCGGCCACCGTGCCCCACTCGCCACCTCGCCGTGTCGTACGACGTCGCCGCCCTCGACTACACCCCCTCCGCCTCTCCGTCGAAGCTCGGAGCCACTACAACGACCTCTCCGAGCTCGCCTTCATCTTCGGACACCGGCGACCCCCTTCTTCCCCGGCGACGACCTGCTGCTACTAAGCCACCCACGGGCCTTTCTTGCGCCGCGCGGTGAGCTCCTCTACCTCCTCCCCCTCTCCGTTAGCTCGCTCGCGCTCCGTAGCTGCTTCCCCGCGCGCGCCCGAACGCCACGCCGCGGAGCTCGCCGCCGGCGTGTCTCCGGTGATCAAATGGTCACGGGCGTTGGCCCGCTAGCCTGACCGCACCGAGCCGCACCCGCCTAGGTAGTTAGTTCGGCCGTTCGCGCGCTCTAGCGTAGCTTCCGTCGGGCACCCGTAGCACCTCGCCGCCGGCGAGTTCATAGCGCTCGTCTCCGGCCGTTCCAGCCCCTCCGACCACCGCCGTTTGACGCGCGACGTCGAGCCGCGTCGAACGCGCCAAGCCCCGCCCCCGCAAACCCACTGTGGGCGAAACCCGAAGCACACCCGCGCATCGCCGCCGCGTTGGAGCTCGCCGGAGCCCCTCT
>NC_057814.1:11354586-11582178 GCF_018294505.1 Triticum aestivum
GCCCAGTCACTGACATGCGGGCCCCGCCGCAAAAATTAAAAAAGAAAATGTTTTATAAATAAAAATAATTAGTTTAATTAATCTCTCACTGACAGGTGGGCCCAGTAGTTAATTAACTAAAAACTAATTAGTTTAATCCTCTGTTAACCCACTGTCTATGACAGGTGGGTCCCCCTTGTCAGTTTGACCAGTCAACCCGGACTGTTGACCGCTGACGTCACTCACACGTCATGCTGACGTCATATCCCTTTTTCTGTTAATTAAATAATTCCAGAAATTCAAATAAACTTTGAAAATTCATATCTTTTAAACCGTAACTCGGATGAAAATGTTTTCTATATGAAAGTTGCTCAGCACGACGAGACGAATCCGAATACGCAGTCCGTTCGTCCACCACACCTCCCTAACCTATCGAACTCGCAACTTTCCCCCTCCGGTCTTTCTGTCCGAAAACGTGAAACATCGGGAATACCTCCCGGATGTTCCCCCCCTTCACCGGTACCACCTACTGTCGCGTTAGGACACCCCTAGCACCGCTCACTGTCATGTCACGCATCGTCATGCTTATGTTTGCATTGTATTTACTGTTTCTTCCCCCTCTTCTCTCCGGTAGACTACGAGACCGACACTGCTGCTGCCCAGTTCGACTACGGAGTCGACGACCCCTCCTACTTGCCAGAGCAACCAGGCAAGCCCCCCCCCCTTGATCACCAGATATCGCCTACTCTCCTCTATACTGCTTGCATTAGAGTAGTATAGCATGTTACTGCTTTCCGATATCCTATCCTGATGCATAGCCTATCCTTGCTACTACTGTTGTTACCTTGCCTGCAATCCTACATGCTTAGGATAGGATGCTAGATTTCCATCAGTGGCCCTACATTCTTGTCCGTCTGCTGTGCTACACTATCGGGCCGTGATCACCTGGGCGGTGATCGCGGGTATATACTTATATACTATATACATGACACATGTGATGACTAAAGTCGGGTCGGCTCGTAGGAGTACCCGCAAGTGGATCTTTGTGGCGGAGCGACAGGGCAGGTTGAGACCGCCTAGGTGAGAGGTGGGCCTGGCCCTGGTCGGCGTTCGCGAATACTTAACACGCTTAACGAGATCTTGGTATTTGATCTGAGTCTGGCCATTTGGTCTATACGCACTAGCCATCTACGCGGGAGTAGTTATGGGTATCCCGGCGTCGTGGTATCAGCCGAAGCCTTCGTGACGTCAGCGACTGAGTGGCGCGCGCCGTGTTGGACCGCTTTGATGTAACCGCCGTGATCGTGTGGATTGCTAGGTCTGCTCGCGGCCGCGTTCGCAACGTGCAGGTGTGCATAGGGCGATGGGCCCAGACCCCTGCGCGCTTAGGATTAGACCGGCGTGCTGACCGCTCTGTTGTGCTTAGGTGGGGCTGCGACGCGTTGATCTTACGAGGCCGGGCATGACCCAGAAAAGTCTGTCCGGCCAATTGGGATCGAGCGTGTTGGGTTATGTGGTGCACCCCTGCAGGGAAGTTTATCTATTCGAATAGCCGCGTCCCTCGGTAAAAGGACGACCCGGAGTTGTACCTTGAGCTTATGACAACTAGAACTGGATACTGAATAAAATACACCCTTCCAAGTGCCAGATACAACCCGGTGATCGCTCTCTAACAGGGCGACGAGGAGGGGATTGCCAGGTAGGATTATGCTATGCGATGCTACTTGGAGGACTTCACTCTATTCTCTTCTATATGCTGCAAGATGGAGATGACCAGAAGCGTAGTCTTCGACAGGACTAGCTATCGCCCTTTTAATTCTGGCATTCTGCAGTTCAGTCCACTGATATGCCCCTTTACACATATACCCATGCATATGTAGTGTAGCTCCTTGCTTGCGAGTACTTTGGATGAGTACTCACGGTTGCTTCTCTCCCTCTTTTTCCCCCTTTCCTTTCTATCTGGTTGTCGCAACCAGATGTTGGAGTCCAGGAGCCAGACGCCACCGTCGACGACGACTCCCACGGCACTGGAGGTGCCTACTACTACGTGCAGGCCGCTGACGACGACCAGGAGTAGTTAGGAGGTCCCAGGCAGGAGGCCTTGCCTTTTCGGTCGTTGCTACTTTTGTCCTAGCCTTCTTAAGGCAAACTTGTTTAACTTATGTCTGTACTCAGATATTATTGCTTCCGCTGACTCGTCTGTGATCGAGCACTTGTATTCGAGCCCTCGAGGCCCCTGGCTTGTATTATGATGCTTGTATGACTTATTTATGTTTTAGAGTTGTGTTGTGATATCTTCCCGTGAGTCCCTGATCTTGGTCGTACACATTTGCGTGCATGATTAGTGTACGGTCAAATCGGGGGCGTCACAAGTTGGTATCAGAGCCGACTGCCTGTAGGAATCCCCCTTTCCACACTCCTTGGCCGAAGTCGAGTCTAGACATTGAAAAACTTTTACTAACATGGCTGTGTGGCTTACGGGCCCACGTCGCCATTGGGTGGTACTAGGATCTTTTACTCCTCGACCTTTACTCTGGGACTCTGAACTCTCTTCTACTCGGGTTAAACGAATTTACTAACTCTAACACTAGGATCCCGTGACCGCGTTCACCCCAAAGATGGATAAGCCATAGTTGTTTCTTAGAATAGTATTTTGAACAATTCACACACTGTCAATTGACTCCTTTGAAACGTCTTTGCTTTCAGATGGAACCCTCGAGGCAGGTCGTGCGCCACACGACGGACATTGGTGCCTCGGGATCACCTGCGGTGCTAGCTGAGATGATGACCTATCTGGGTTATCGCTGGCACCCTGAGTACACCGTCTACGAGGAGTACCAGGACTTTAACCAGGAGCAGTACCGTGCCATCGTCCACCTCTACTCTCGGGAGTACGACTCCACTACTGTGCTGCACACCGCACATGGTGTTGGTGTGACCATCGATATGGCTGTCCACGATGCAGCCTATGCTGCTCTGACACGTCTTCGTGGAGAGTATCGGGAGTTGGACACCTCCCCTTTCAGGCACATTGCTATCGCCTCTGATGTTGGTGCGGAGGGATACTATACTGCTGCCTACTCCACTGTCACCCGAGAGCCCTTCTACCATCAGCACCTGGTTCTGCATGCTGATGGGCTGGATCGAGCTAACCGAGCTCTTCGCCACGAGATGTACACCACCCGTCAGCACCTTTACCGTGCTCTGACGCTGCTGCACCCCTTTGTCCGGTCTGGACAGGTACCGCGTTCTGCGATCTACCCAGCCAGGACCGTGATGCCCCACGGTGTTGGTTGGCCAGAGGTGGGAGGCTACTCTCCCGCACTTGGCCCTCTTCTGCCACCTGAGCGTCGGGCTCTACACCTGAGTATCCGCGGCCCCCAGTCTGCTGACGTCGAGGGCTATCCGTTGCCTCACTACCAGCTGTCGGGCTACGATTACCTCCACAGTACCTCTTGGGACTGATGTAGGCTTGATTGTAGTATTAGTTGCAGTCGCCGCGAGCCTGTGTGCCGCCTATGATGTTTTAGTCTATGTACTGAACTCTGTGTACTGAACTCTATGCATGACCCCTTTTGTAAACTATGCCGACTACTATGTAGTAGCTATCGTGCTCCTTTCAATTATGCATGTTTCATCATGAATGATTCTTGTCATTGCAAATTTTCTCAATGCTGAACTACCCCTGTTATATATTAGCAGGATGGTTAGACCAGGTGGTCGTGGTCGTGGTGGCGATGCCCCACCACCACCTGAGTACATGGCTGGTATGATCCAACAGTTCGAACTGAACCGCCAATTCATGGAAAATATGATGGCTCAGTTTCCTCGCCCCAATATGAACCAGCAGCCAGCCCAAGTGACTCTTCAAGATTTCATACGCCTCAACCCAACCATCTACCGCAGCTCAACTCAGCCTTTGGATGCTGATGACTGGCTCCGTGACATCACCTATGAGATGGAGTCTGCTGATGTAGCCCCTGCCAGCTATGTCAACTTTGCTTCCTTCTTTCTGAAGGGACCCGCAGCTCAATGGTGGGACAGCCACAGGCGTACTCTGCCAGCTGGAACAATCATCACCTGGCCAGACTTCCAAGCTGCTTTCCGTGCCCGCTTCATTCCTCAGGGAGTCATGGACCGGAAGAAGCGTGAGTTCCGCAACCTCACCCAAGGCAACAAAACTGTCGAAGCTTATCAGCGGGAGTTTCTGGACTTGTCCCGCTATGCTGAAGAAGACATTGCAACTGATGCACGCAGACAGGAGAAGTTCCGTGATGGACTACAAGCTGACATCAAGCTCGCACTTCTAGTGCATGACTTCGCCGATTTCGCCACCTTGGTGAATAAGGCCATCAATGTCGAGACTGGTCTGCAGGAATACCAGAGCTCTCAGAGGCGCAACCGTGACACGGGCTCATCTTCGGGCTCACCCTCACAGAAGCGTAAGATATGGATCCCGAACAGCATGTATCGTCCAAATGCACCTGCTCCCAGGAAATCTTATGCTGCACCGCGTCTGCCTCCTCCACCATCTAGGCAGTCAAAGCTACCAGCTCCCCCACCTGGGGCTCCTGTTCCCACTCCCGATAATGGTCTGTGCTTCAAGTGTGGTCAACCGGGTCACTTTGCCAGGAACTGCTATCAGAACCAGAATCAACTGGCCCTTCCAGCAGCTGGCCGTGGTAACAACCAGCCCCGCAACAACAATGCTAAGTCTTATGGTCGTGCTCATGCCAACCACGTTGATCTCAGCGAAGCTCAAGACCAGCCTGCTACTGTGATGGGTACACTCCTCGTAAATTCAGTACCAGCATCCGTTTTATTTGATACAGGAGCATCCCATTCATTCATATCTGCAGAATTTGCATTCCTGCATGGCATTAATTACGAAGAGATAAACACTCCGCTAGTGGTACACACCCCTGCGGGCCAATGTCAAACCTCTATGGTTAGTCGCGATGTTACTGTTGAAATTGAAGGACTGGAATTTCTTGTCTCTCCCATCGTACTGAAGTCCTGTAGCATTGATCTCATTCTGGGAATGAATTGGTTAAAAGCGCATACTGCTTCAATCGTTTGCACCACTAAGACCGTCCATCTGCTACACCCTTCAGATGAGATAGTTACTTACCAAGCCCATCTGGTGCAAAATGCCGAGGCAAGGCTCTATGCATTGAATGCATTGAACGCTGCACCACTCGAGGGCATTGAAAACATTCCCGTCGTGCGTGAATTCCTCGACGTCTTCCCTGAAGAACTTCCAGGGATTCCCCCTGCTAGAGCTGTCGAATTCATCATCGACTTGAAACCAGGCACCACTCCTATAGCAAAGCGACCCTACAAAATGCCGCCGCATGAACTCCTTGAGCTTAAGGAGGAAATCGACAAGTCTCTTCGCAAAGGATTCATTCGCCCAAGTTGCTCTCCTTGGGGAGCACCTTCTCTCTTTGTCAAGAAGAAGGATGGGACAAACCGGTTAGTTCAAGACTACCGTCCTATAAACCAAGCTACCATTCAGAATAAATACCCTCTTCCTCGGATCAATGATCTGTATGATCAACTGGCGGGTTCGTCAGTGTTCTCTAAGCTCGACTTGAGGTTGGGCTACCACCAGATCCGTGTTCGCGAAGAGGATATCCCAAAGACCGCCTTCGTGACTCGCTATGGTTCATACGAGTACACCGTCATGTCTTTCGGTTTAACCAATGCTCCAGCCACCTTCTCTCGTCTGATGAACTACATATTCATGGATTACCTCGACAAGTTCGTCGTGGTTTATCTGGATGATATCCTGATATTTTCCAAGAACGAAGAAGAACATGCTGAACATCTTCGTCTTGTGCTGGAAAAACTACGAGAACATCAACTATATGCCAAGTTCTCTAAATGTGAATTCTGGCTACCGGAAGTAACCTATCTGGGCATGTCATCTCTAAGGATGGTATTGCCGTCAACCCCGAGCGAGTTCAGGCTATTCTTGATTGGACTCCTCCCAAGAACGTTAAGCAAGTCAGAAGTTTTCTCGGTCTCGCCAGCTATTGCCGTCGATTCGTCGAGAACTTCTCTAAGATCGCCAGGCCTCTGACTAACCTGTTGCATAAGGGTGTCAAGTTCCAATGGACAGACAAATGTCAGGAAAGTTTCCAGGCACTCAAAGACAAGTTGACTTCTGCCCCAGTTCTAGCTCCACCTGATACTAAGAAGGACTTCGTCATTTACTGCGACGCTTCCCGTCAAGGGTTAGGCTGTGTCCTAATGCAAGACCGCAAAGTGATTGCTTATGCCTCTCGACAATTGCGCCCTCACGAAGAGAACTACCCAGTTCACGACCTCGAACTTGCTGCAGTCATTCATGCGCTGAAGCAGTGGCGACATTACCTTCTCGGTAATCGTTGCGAGATCTTCACTGACCACCAAAGTCTGAAGTATCTGTTTACTCAGCCAGATCTGAACCTCCGCCAGCAGAGATGGATGGAGCTTGTTGCAGACTTTGACTTGGGTATTTCCTATACGCCAGGCAAGGCTAATGTAATGGCTGATGCCTTGAGCCGCAAGTCTTACTGCAACCACCTCCAGGTTCACAAAGTTCAGCCCTCGCTTGTTGAAGAATTTAGGAAGCTGAACCTCCATATTGTTCCTCCGGGTGCACTCGCTCCCCCTCCTAAGGAGTTTCGCAAGATGAACCTCCACGTTGTTGCCCAGGGTTCCCTCAATACCCTAGTTGCTAAACCAGATCTCGAGGACAGCATCAAAAGGCTACAGAAGTATGACTCTGAAGCCTACAAGATTAAGCGCTACCTCGCAGAAGGAAAGCCCTCATTCTTCACCATTTCTGAAGATGGCACCCTATACTTCAAGGGCCGCCTAGTGGTGCCATGTGCAGAGAAAAACCTGGATATGACACAGGAAGTTATGAAAGAAGCTCATGATACGCCTCTATGTATCCATCCTGGTAGTACAAAGATGTACCAAGACATCCGTCAGAGATTCTGGTGGACTAATATGAAGCAAGACATTGCTCGTTATGTTGCTGAGTGTGACGTTTGCCGTCGAATCAAAGCAGAACATCAAAGGCCTGCTGGAACTCTGCAACCTATCTCTATTCCTGAATGGAAATGGGACCATGTTGAAATGGACTTCGTCACTGGATTTCCCAAATCACAGAAAGGTAATGATGCTATTCTTGTCGTCATTGACCGACTTTCCAAAGTTGCACATTTTCTGGCAGTCAAAGAAACGATCACTGCTAGCCAGTTGGCAACGCTCTATATGTCCAGGATTGTTTCACTCCACGGTATTCCATTGGTTATCAGTTCAGACCGTGGTAGCTTATTCACTTCAAGATTCTGGGCAAGTTTCCAAGAAGCAATGGGAACTCATCTGTCATTCAGTACTGCGTTTCATCCTCAATCGCAAGGACAAGTTGAACGCGTCAATCAAGTTCTCGAAGACATGCTTCGAGCTTGCGTTATTTCCTTCGGCAAGAAATGGGAGGAATCTCTCCCGTATGCTGAGTTCTCTTATAATAATAGCTATCAAGCTAGTCTGAAGATGGCCCCCTTCGAAGTGTTATATGGACGAAAGTGCCGAACCCCCCTGAACTGGTCAGAAACTGGGGAACGTCCACTCATCGGACCGGATATTATCCAAGATGCCGAAGAACAAGTCCGCATTATTCGCGAGAATCTCAAGACTGCTCAGTCACGTCAGAAGAGTCAGTATGACCGTCATCATAAAGACATGGTCTATCAACCTGGCGAAAAGGCTTATCTTCGAGTCACACCTATGAAGGGTGCTCACCGCTTCGGGATCAAGGGCAAACTAGCTCCTCGCTATATTGGCCCATTCACTATTCTCGAAAGGCGTGGAAAAGTGGCATACCAACTGGAGCTACCGCCGAACCTTTCTCAGGTTCACGATGTGTTCCATGTGTCACAGCTCCGCCGTTGCTTCAAGGATCCAATCCGAGCTGTGGATCATGAAGTGCTCGAATTGCAGCAAGACCTCTCCTATAAGGAGCATCCGGTCCGCATTCTCGACCAAGCTGAACGCCGCACACGTCAGAAGGCGATCAAGTTTCTCAAAGTCCAGTGGTCGCACCATTCTGAAGATGAGGCCACTTGGGAACGAGAGGATCGTCTGCGCGAAGAATACCCCGCACTGTTTCCTTCTACCTCCTAAATCTCGGGACGAGATTTCTTGTAGTGGAGGAGATTTGTAACACCCTGAGAATCATGCTACAGTAACCCCCTGTGATTAAGCTAATCATGTTGCTAAACAGGGCTTGATCACATTTGAATCACCTTCCTTTCAAACTCCTAGCTCAAACTTCAAATATAATTAAAGTGAAAAATAAAAGTTTTCAAAAATTCAAACAAAAATGTTCAGTGGGTGCTAAATAATACACTGGTAACTATGGTGGAGAAAACACATTTTTATAAAATGTCTAAATACTTTTAAATGAAATAAAACAGAAAAGGGAATAAGCAAATAAAGAGAAAACAGAAAACAGAACCCAGGCAGAGAAAAAGAAAAAAAAGGGGAAAAAGGCCCGCTTCCCCCCCGGCCCAAACTGGGCCGCAGCCGCGCCCCCGGCCCAGCCCACCTCCTCCCTCGCCCCTTCCCTGTTCCCCCGACCGGGTCGGAACAGGGGCGCGCTGCCGCCCGACCCCCTCGCCGGCACCGACGCCGGAGGGGATAAGGTCGCCAGCTCCCCCGCCTCCTCGGGCCTCCCTCCCACTCACCCCGCTCTCCCTCTCGGCCCCCGCGCCTCCCTCTTCCCTCCCCCGGATCCGCGCCGCTCTCCTCTGCCCCACGCCCGACGCGCTCGCCGCCGTTCCCGTCGTTCACGCGGCCACCGTGCCCCACTCGCCACCTCGCCGTGTCGTACGACGTCGCCGCCCTCGACTACACCCCCTCCGCCTCTCCGTCGAAGCTCGGAGCCACTACAACGACCTCTCCGAGCTCGCCTTCATCTTCGGACGCCGGCGACCCCCTTCTTCCCCGGCGACGACCTGCTGCTACTAAGCCACCCACGGGCCTTTCTTGCGCCGCGCGGTGAGCTCCTCTACCTCCTCCCCCTCTCCGTTAGCTCGCTCGCGCTCCGTAGCTGCTTCCCCGCGCGCGCCCGAACGCCACGCCGCGGAGCTCGCCGCCGGCGTGTCTCCGGTGACCAAATGGTCACGGGCGTTGGCCCGCTAGCCCGACCGCACCGAGCCGCACCCGCCTAGGTAGTTAGTTCGGCCGTTCGCGCGCTCTAGCGTAGCTTCCGTCGGGCACCCGTAGCACCTCGCCGCCGGCGAGTTCATAGCGCTCGTCTCCGGCCGTTCCAGCCCCTCCGACCACCGCCGTTGGACGCGCGACGTCGAGCCGCGTCGAACGCGCCAAGCCCCGCCCCCGCAAACCCACTGTGGGCGAAACCCGAAGCACACCCGCGCATCGCCGCCGCGTTGGAGCTCGCCGGAGCCCCTCTCCGGTGCCCTGCCGACGTGGCCGGCCGGGCCCCCCTGGCTCACCGCCAGTGGCCCCCACGGGCCCCAGTTGACTGGGTTGACCCAGTCAACTGCTGACTGGGCAGGCCCAGTCACTGACATGCGGGCCCCGCCGCAAAATTAAAAAAAGAAAATGTTTTATAAATAAAAATAATTAGTTTAATTAATCTCTCACTGACAGGTGGGCCCAGTAGTTAATTAACTAAAAACTAATTAGTTTAATCCTCTGTTAACCCACTGTCTATGACAGGTGGGTCCCCCTTGTCAGTTTGACCAGTCAACCCGGACTGTTGACCGCTGACGTCACTCATACGTCATGCTGACGTCATATCCCTTTTTCTGTTAATTAAATAATTCCAGAAATTCAAATAAACTTTGAAAATTCATATCTTTTAAACCGTAACTCGGATGAAAATGTTTTCTATATGAAAGTTGCTCAGCACGACGAGACGAATCCGAATACGCAGTCCGTTCGTCCACCACACCTCCCTAACCTATCGAACTCGCAACTTTCCCCCTCCGGTCCTTCTGTCCGAAAACGTGAAACATCAGGAATACCTCCCGGATGTTCCCCCTTCACCGGTACCACCTACTGTCGCGTTAGGACACCCCTAGCACCGCTCACTGTCATGTCACGCATCGTCATGCTTATGTTTGCATTGTATTTACTGTTTCTTCCCCCTCTTCTCTCCGGTAGACTACGAGACCGACACTGCTGCTGCCCAGTTCGACTACGGAGTCGACGACCCCTCCTACTTGCCAGAGCAACCAGGCAAGCCCCCCCCCTTGATCACCAGATATCGCCTACTCTCCTCTATACTGCTTGCATTAGAGTAGTATAGCATGTTACTGCTTTCCGATATCCTATCCTGATGCATAGCCTATCCTTGCTACTACTGTTGTTACCTTGCCTGCAATCCTACATGCTTAGTATAGGATGCTAGATTTCCATCAGTGGCCCTACATTCTTGTCCGTCTGCTGTGCTACACTATCGGGCCGTGATCACCTGGGCGGTGATCGCGGGTATATACTTATATACTATATACATGACACATGTGATGACTAAAGTCGGGTCGGCTCGTAGGAGTACCCGCAAGTGGATCTTTGTGGCGGAGCGACAGGGCAGGTTGAGACCGCCTAGGTAAGAGGTGGGCCTGGCCCTGGTCGGCGTTCGCGAATACTTAACACGCTTAACGAGATCTTGGTATTTGATCTGAGTCTGGCCATTTGGTCTATACGCACTAGCCATCTACGCGGGAGTAGTTATGGGTATCCCGGCGTCGTGGTATCAGCCGAAGCCTTCGTGACGTCAGCGACTGAGTGGCGCGCGCCGTGTTGGACCGCTTTGACGTAACCGCCGTGATCGTGTGGGTTGCTAGGTCTGCTCGCGGCCGCGTTCGCAACGTGCAGGTGTGCATAGGGCGATGGGCCCAGACCCCTGCGCGCTTAGGATTAGACCGGCGTGCTGACCGCTCTGTTGTGCTTAGGTGGGGCTGCGACGCGTTGATCTTACGAGGCCGGGCATGACCCAGAAAAGTGTGTCCGGCCAATTGGGATCGAGCGTGTTGGGTTATGTGGTGCACCCCTGCAGGGAAGTTTATCTATTCGAATAGCCGTGTCCCTCGGTAAAAGGACGACCCGGAGTTGTACCTTGAGCTTATGACAACTAGAACTGGATACTGAATAAAATACACCCTTCCAAGTGCCAGATACAACCCGGTGATCGCTCTCTAACAGGGCGACGAGGAGGGGATTGCCGGGTAGGATTATGCTATGCGATGCTACTTGGAGGACTTCACTCTATTCTCTTCTATATGCTGCAAGATGGAGATGACCAGAAGCGTAGTCTTCGACAGGACTAGCTATCCCCCTTTTAATTCTGGCATTCTGCAGTTCAGTCCACTGATATGCCCCTTTACACATATACCCATGCATATGTAGTGTAGCTCCTTGCTTGCGAGTACTTTGGATGAGTACTCACGGTTGCTTCTCTCCCTCTTTTTCCCCCTTTCCTTTCTATCTGGTTGTCGCAACCAGATGTTGGAGTCCAGGAGCCAGACGCCACCGTCGACGACGACTCCCACGGCACTGGAGGTGCCTACTACTACGTGCAGGCCGCTGACGACGACCAGGAGTAGTTAGGAGGTCCCAGGCAGGAGGCCTTGCCTTTTCGGTCGTTGCTACTTTTGTGCTAGCCTTCTTAAGGCAAACTTGTTTAACTTATGTCTGTACTCAGATATTATTGCTTCCGCTGACTCGTCTGTGATCGAGCACTTGTATTCGAGCCCTCGAGGCCCCTGGCTTGTATTATGATGCTTGTATGACTTATTTATGTTTTAGAGTTGTGTTGTGATATCTTCCCGTGAGTCCCTGATCTTGGTCGTACACATTTGCGTGCATGATTAGTGTACGGTCAAATCGGGGGCGTCACATTTCCGCAACATGCTTAATCTTTCTTCTACCATTAATAGCCACGTGCTTTATCAAAATAGAAAGATTAATTCCATAGATAACAAGTTTTCTCTTTTCTTCCCTAAAACCAAAGATGGCAATACCTAGATCTATCCTTGCTTTTATGCCTAGCTAGGGGCGTTAAACGATAGCGCTTGTTGGGAGGCAACCCAATTTTATTTTTTAGTTTTTTGCTTTTTGCTTCTGTTTAGGAATAAATCTTTGATCTAGGCTCTGGTTAGATTTGTTTTTATGTTTTAATTAGTGTTTGTGCCAAGTTAAACCTATAGGATCTTCTTGGATGATAGTTATTTGATCTTGCTGAAAATTACAGAAACTTTCTGTTCACGAAAATAATTGTTAAAAATCACAAGAACGTGATAAAATATTGATTCCAATTGCTGCTGATCAATAAACAAATTTTCTAGGTCTTCCTATTTTTTCTGAACTTTTGGAGTTCCATAAGTTTGCGTTACTTACAGATTACTACAGATTGTTCTGTTTTTGACAGATTCTGTTTTTCGTGTGTTGTTTGCTTATTTTGATGAATCTATGGCTAGTAAAATAGTTTATAAACCATAGAGAAGTTGGAATACAGTAGGTTTAGCACCAATATAAATAAAGAATGAGTTCATTACAGTACCTTGAAGTGGTGTTTTGTTTTCTTTCGCTAACGGAGCTCACGAGATTTTCTGTTAAGTTTTGTGTTGTGAAGTTTTCAAGTTTTGGGTAAAAGATTTGATGGATTATGGAACAAGGAGTGGCAAGAGCCTATGCTTGGGGATTCCCATGGCACCCCAAGATAATTTAAGGACACCAAAAAGCCAAAGCTTGGGGATGCCCTGGAAGGCATCCCCTCTTTCGTCTACTTCCATCGGTAACTTTACTTGGAGCTATATTTTTATTCACCACATGATAAGTGTTTTGCTTGGAGCGTCTTGTATGATTTGAGTCTTTGCTTTTTATTTTACCACAATCATCTTTGCTGTACACACCTTTTGAGAGAGACACACATGATTCGGAATTTATTAGAATACTCTATGCGCTTCACTTATATCTTTTAGAGCACGACGGTGGTTTCGTTTTATAGAAACTATTATTCTCTCATGCTTCACTTATATTATTTTGAGAGTCTTAAACAGCATGGTAATTTTCTTAAATAGGAAAATTAATCCTAATATGCTAAGTATTCAAGACTAGTAAAAACTTTCTTATGAGTGTGCTGAATACTAAGAGAAGTTTGATGCTTGATGATTGTTTTGAGATATGGAGGTAGTGATATTAAAGTTGTGCTAGTTGAGTAGTTGTGAAATTGAGAAATACTTGTGTTGAAGTTTGCAAGTCCTGTTGCATGCACGTATGGTAAAGGTTATGTAACAAATTTGAAGCATGAGGTGTTCTTTGATTGTCTTCCTTATGAGTGGCGGTCAGGGACGAGCGATGGTCTTTTCCTACCAATCTATCCCCCTAGGACCATGCGTGTAGTGCTTGGTTTTTGATGACTTGTAGATTTTTGCAATAAGTATGTGAGTTCTTTATGACTAATGTTGAGTCCATGGATTATACGCACTCTTACCCGTCCATCATTGCTAGCCTCTTCGGTACCATGCATTGCCCTTTCTCACATTGAGAGTTGGTGCAAACTTCGCCGGTGCATCCAAACCCCGTGATATGATACGCTCTTTCACACATAAACCTCCTTATATCCTCCTCAAAACAGCCACCATACCTACCTATTATGGCATTTCCATAGCCATTCCGAGATATATTGCCATGCAACTTTCCATCATTCCGTTTATCATGACACGTTCATCATTGTCATATTGCTTTGCATGATCATGTAGTTGACATCGTATTTGTGGCAAAGCCACCGTTCATAATTTTTCATACATGTCACTCTTGATTCATTGCCTATCCCGGTATACCGCCGGAGGCATTCATATAGAGTCATACTTTGTTCTAGTATCGAGTTGTAATCATTGAGTTGTAAATAAATAGAAGTGTGATGACAATCATTCATAGAGCATTGTCCCAAAAAAAGAGAAAGGCCAAATAAAAAAAGGGAGGCCCAAACAAAATATAGAAAAAGGGACAATGCTACTATCCTTTTTTCCACACTTGTGCTTCAAAGTAGCACCATGATCTTCATGATAGAGAGTCTCTTGTTTTGTCACTTTCATATACTAGTGGGAATTTTTCATTATAGAACTTGGCTTGTATATTCCAACAATGGGCTTCCTCAAATGCCCTAGGTCTTCGTGAGCAAGCAAGTTGGATGCACACCCACTTAGTTTCTTTTGTTGAGCTTTCATGCATTTATAGCTCTAGTGCATCCGTTGCATGGCAATCCCTACTCCTTGCATTAACATCAATCGATGGGCATCTCCATAGCCCGTTGGTTAGCCGCGTTGATGTGAGACTTTCTCCTTTTTTTCTTCTCCACATAACCCCCATCATTATATTCTATTCCACGCATAGTGCTATATCCATGGATCACGCTCATGTATTGCGTGAAGGTTGAAAAAGTTTGAGATTACTAAAGTATGAAACAATTGCTTGGCTTGTCATCGGGGTTGTGCATGATGAGAGCATTCTTGTGTGACGAAAATGGAGCATGACTAAACTATATGATTTTGTAGGGATGAACTTTCTTTGGCCATGTTATTTTGAGAAGACATAATTGCTTAGTTAGTATGCTTGAAGTATTATTGCTTTTATGTCAAAATTAAACTTTTATCTTGAATCTTTCGGATCTGAATATTCATACCACAATTAAGAGGGTTACATTAAAAAAAATTATGCCAAGTAGCATTCCGCATCAAAAATTCTGTTTTTATCATTTACCTACTCGAGGACGAGTAGGAATTAAGCTTGGGGATGCTTGATACGTCTCCAACGTATCTATAATTTTTGATTGCTTCATGCTATATTATATTCTGTTATGGATGATTAATGGGCTTTGTTATACACTTTTATATTATTTTTGGGACTAACCTATTAACCGGAGGCCCAGCCCAAATTGCTGTTTTTTGCCTATTTCAGAGTTTCACAGAAAAATAATATCAAACTGAGTCCAAACGGAATGAAACCTTCGGGAACGTGATTTCGGAACGAACGTGATCCAGAGGACTTGGACCCTACGTCAAGAAAGCAATCAGGAGAGCACGAGGCAGGGGGGCACGCCTACCCCCTGGGCGCGCCCTCCACCCTCGTGGGGCCCACGTTGCTCCCCCGACGTACTTCTTCCTCCTATATATACCTACGTACCCCCAAAGCAACAGAAGTATCCACGAAAACCTAATTCCACCGCCGCAACCTTCTGTACCCATGAGATCCCATCTTGGGGCCTTTTCCGGCGTCCTGCCGGAGGGAGCATTGATCACGGAGGGCTTCTACATCAACACCATAGCCTTTCCGATGATGTGTGAGTAGTTTACCTCAGACCTTCGGGTCCATAGTTATTAGTTAGATGGCTTCTTCTCTCTCTTTGGATCTCAATACAAAGTTCTCCACGATTCTCGTGGAGATCTATTCGATGTAATCTTCTTTTGCGGTGTGTTTGTTGAGACCGATGAATTGTGGGTTTATGATCAAGTTTATCTATGAACAATATTTGAATCTTCTCTGAATTCTTTTATGTATGATTGGTTATCGTTGCAAGTCTCTTCGAATTATCAGTTTGGTTTGGCCTACTAGATTGATCTTTCTTGCAATGGGAGAAGTGCTTAGCTTTGGGTTCAATCTTGCGGTGCTCGATCCCAGTGACAGTAGGGTAAACGACACGTATTGTATTGTTGCCATCGAGGATAAAAAGATGGGGTCTATATCATATTGCATGAGTTTATCCCTCTGCATCATGTCATCTTGCTTAAAGCGTTACTCTGTTCTTATGAACTTAATACTCAAGATGCATGCTGGATAGCGGTCGATGTGTGGAGTAATAGTTGTAGATGCAGGTAGGAGTCGGTCTACTTGTCACGAACGTGATGCCTATATACATGATCATACCTAGATATTCTCATAACTATGCTCAATTCTATCAATTGCTTGACAATAATTCGTTTACCCACCATAATACTTATGCTATCTTGAGAGAAGCCACTAGTGAAACCTATGGCCCCCGGGTCTATTTTCCATCATATTAATCTTCCGTCAACAAGCTATTTCTATCTCCGTTTATTTTGCTTTCTTTACTTTTACTCTTTATCATAAAAATACCAAAAATATTATCTTATCATCTCTATCAGATCTCACTCTCGTAAGTGACCGTGAAGGGATTGACAACCCCTTTATCGCATTGGTTGCAAGGTTCTTATTTGTTTGTGTAGGTGCGTGGGACTCGAGCGTGGTCTCCTACTGGATTGATACCTTGGTTCTCAAAAACTGAGGGAAATACTTACGCTACTTTACTGCATCACCCTTTCCCCTTCAAGGGAAAACCAACGCAGTGCTCAAGAGGTAGCAATTACCTCCACCCATTCCTCATCGAATGCAACATAAATTCCCTTAGTTACCCATAAATTTATCATAAGTGTCAAGGTAAATGGCTTGAGTAATTTCTTCATAGGGAACTCTTCCCCTAAGATTGCTAGTGTAGGCAAGATAATCTCTAGATTCCAAACTACACAAGGTTTCTTTATCATGGAGAATTTCCTCTATTGGGGGATGTTCAATATCTTTTTTGTAGAAAGCAAAATTTTCCCTAGCTTCTTGTACTATAAAATCAAACTCCCACATAAGAATGATAGTTGCAATCTTTTTAGCCTTAGGGTGAACTATATTTGGAAGTTCATAAAATATCTTTTGTAAAGCTGGGTGAATTTGCACAAATTTTCGCTCTAACTTAACCACAAGCATAGCAATATCATCCGCATTACAATTTGTTTCAAGAAGAATAGATCCCTTAATTGGTAAAACTCCCGTACAATTGAAGAACTCCTGAATAATACCTTTACCAATAATATTACCATCCCCCACATAAAAGGTTTTTGCATTATAATTATGACGGGATCCCTTTTCAATTTAAATCACAAGATTCAAGTTTCTCTCCGAGATTTTCATTGGCAACTTTTCCTGATTCAGACATGATAGCAAAGCGATCTAGCACACAAGCAAACAGAAAGACGAACGGAAAAAGGGCGAGTGAAAAGGCAAATATTTTTGTGTTTTTTATGAAAACGTTTTAGAAATGGGGGAGATGAAAACGAGAGGAAATGGCAAATAATGTAAATGCAAGAGATGAGAGTTTATGACAAGTACTTGGTAGGCTTCTTGAGATTGCGTTGATTTCTCCCTTAAAGAGGAAAGGGTGATGCAGCAAAGTAGAGATAAGTATTTCCCTCAATTGAGAACCAAGGTATCAATCCAGTAGGAGGCACAAGCAAGTCTCAAATCTATGCACCTGCACAAACTAACAAACACTTGCACACAACGCGAAAAAGGGGTTGTCAATCCCTTCAAGGTCACGAACAAGAGTGAGATCTGATAGAGACAGATTTAAAACTAAAGTAAAAAGCTAAATAAAGTAAACACAAAATAATTGCAGCAAGATATTTTTGGGTTTTTGGTTTTATAGATCTAAAAATATAAGATGGAAAATAGACCCGGAGGCCATAGGTTTTACTAGAGGCTTCTCTCTTGAAGAAAGCATATGATGGGTAAACAAATTACTGTCGAGCAATTGATAGAAAAGCGCAAAGTTATGATGATATCTAAGGCAATGATCATGAATATAGGCATCACGTCCGAGACAAGTAGACCGACTCCTGCCTGCATCTACTACTATTACTCCACTCATCGACCGCTATCCAGCATGCATCTAGAGTATTAAATTAAAAACAGAGTAACGCCTTAAGAAAGATGACATGATGTAGAGGGATAAACTCATGCAATATGATATAAACCCCATCTTTTTATCCTTAATGGCAACAACACCATACGTGCCTCGCTACCCCTACTATGTCACTGGGTGAGGACACCGCAAGATTGAACCCATCACAAAGCACCTCTCCCATTGCAAGAAAAACCAATATAGTTGGCCAAACCAAATCGATAGATCGAAGAGAAATACAAAGCTATCTTAATCATGCCTAAAAGAGTTCAGAGAAGACTCAAATAATATTCATAGATAATCTGATCATAAATCCACAATTCCTTGGTTCTCGACAAACACACCGCAAAAGAAGATTACATCGAATAGATCTCCAAGAACATTGTATTGAACATCGAAGAGAGAGAAGAAGCCATCTAGCTACTAGCTATGGACCCGTAGGTCTGTGGTAAACTACTCACAGATCATCGGAGGGGTAGCAAGGTTGATGTAGATGCCCTCCATGATCGAATCCCCTCCGGCGGAGTACCGGAAAAGGCTCCAAGATGGGATCTCACGGGAACAGACACATACGGAGGTGGAAAAGTATTTTCGTGGATGCCTCTAGGGTTTCTGGAATTTTTGAGAATATATAGGAAAAAGAGGCAGTGCAGGGGGGTCACGGGAGGCCCACAAGCCCAGGGGCGCCCCCCTGGGGTGCGCCCCTACGGCTTGTCGCCACCCCGTGGCTTCCCTGGCCCTACTCCAAGTCACGTAGGTCTATTTTTGTCCAGAAAAAATCATCGCGAAAGTTTTATTCTGTTTGGACTCCGTTTGATATTCTTTTTCTGCGAAACTCAAAAACAAGGGGAAAACGGAAACTGGCACTGGGCACTAGGTTAATAGGTTAGTCCCAAAAATAATATAAAATAGCATATTCATGCATATGAAACATCCAAAGTTGATAATATAATAGCATGGAACAATAAAAAACTATAGATACGTTGGAGACGTATCAAACACCCTAGACGAACACGAGGCACATCAGGATCCGTTCCGTGGGTGTATGGGTTTCCCAACAACACTGGTTATAGAAGCCGAGGGAGAAAGAAGAAAGATGAAGCAGACTAGATGCAGAAGATGGAACAAAGATTAGCGAAACTAGAGGCACTTGAGAGCCAGCGAGCTACCGGCCCACCATCTCGGCGGCACGAAGATCCTTCATTGGATACTACCCACGAAACTACCCCACCATCTCAGCGGAGAAGCAGCATGGCTTCCACGGAGCTCGTTCAACCTGATATCACGGCTCCTCGCTACCCCGTGGATGGTATCACGGAGAATGAACTTTGTGAGCTAATGGCAAAATGCCATAACCTAACCTTGAAGGTGGCGGTCGGCTATGTCTTACCTCCTCGACCTGATGGAACTTTCCATTTCTGTCCAAATCCAGATGGCTTTGCTATTGTCTGAGTGGATGAAATAATGAACGGATTTGAGGGGCTCGAGCTTGACTACCCTACAGGTGAAGGGGAGATTCATCTGGAAAATGCCTTAAGGACTACCTGTCTATGGAGAAAGGAAAACATCTTACTTCCAAACTGGACGGCGCCTCAGCAGACTCAGCCGGAGGAGGCCCCTCAGCAGACTCCTCAAAGTCCAGCTGTATCTCCGCTGCCTCAGTCGTCTCCGGCGCGTCAGCTGTCTCCGCCGCCTCAGCCGTCTCCGCCGCGTCAGCGGACTCCGGCTGAGGAGGCCCCTCAGCACAATCCTCCTCTGCCTCAGTTGTCTCCGCCGCGTCAGCAACGATGGAAGAGAGCCGCCGCCGCTCGGGCGGCTAGCAGTACAACAGGGAAGAAACTCAGAGCTGGTCCAAGCCTCAAGGCTCCTTCCAAGTTACCATATGAGAGGACTGGCGAGGAAAACAAGGACATCGTGGTTGCCGAAGTGAAGGCCCATTTTGAACGGAAATGTCCACCTCCGAAGGAAATAATAGATCCGGTAAAAGCGAAGCGCTCTCTGGATGACCTTCGTCGACCACCACCGCCTCCGCCGCTATCACACTATGACCGATGTATTGAAAAGACATTTGATGAAGTGTAGCAGTCGGGAAGTACTAGCAGTGCTGCAAGACGAAGTGGGAAAACAATTTCCCGGCTCGGCGAACAGGAGAAGCAATCGTGCCCCTCGCTCAAGGTGTTCACCGATATCGCTAATCATCCAGGGCTAGGGCCCGGTACCACTCTTGGTGATTATGTGGGCGATGATGTACAGTTTGAAATGGCTGAGCTAGTAGCGCCCATTAGATACGAGCACGGGAAGCCTCTCGTCAAACCTGATCAGCTCCCGCATCTACGAACAATGATTCGAAGATTACATAATTAGTACTTGGAAACCTGCAGTAAGGATGGGACCGACAGTATTTTACTGGGAATTAAAGATGAGCATGACTTCATTGGAGTCGACCTAATGTACATTGAATTTGTGGAATTATTCCAGTTATTCAATCAAACCGTCATCGACAAAACTCTCATGACTAGCTACTGTCTGTAAGTATTATTTCTGTAATTAAGTCTCTAGCTCATCTCGTTCACTGCATGTATATATAATTATACTCACTATTTTATGCAGATTGAAGATCGTTGAATGTAAAAGAGGACAAATCTATGATATTGGGTTCATTAACCCAAATACCGTAAATTTACGGTACAAAAAAGAGCCAAAGATACTGAGGAAAACTTGCTAAACGCGTTCCTTCGACATCAAAACAAAAGGAAAATACTCTTTCCTTACTACTTTAAGTGAGTGTTACTGTCTTGTGCATATTCTGTTTCCCTTACTCGAGGTTAAGTGTAATTGATAAGTTATGCATGCGCAGATACCACTTTATTCTGCTATCCATTAAGCTTGACGCGGGAGTAGTAAACAATATTCACAATTTTCATAATTTTATTTTATTACCATCAATTGTGTTGAGTTTCATTCAGATATATGTATTGACCCCCTTCTTTAAATTAGATCTGGGAGAAACGGAACGAACTCCTACCACATGATCGCATACGAGCAATTCAAGAGAAATCGGCAGGATTCTTTGTTGACCACGTCATAACTAAAGACGGAGAATACCATTAGGAATGGCAAATGGATTTTGGTAGATGATGTCAGGGATCGTAAGAGATGCTATATTGTATATATGTAGTAGCGTTGGATAGATATATGAAAACTTGTTGTTTGACCAAGCACGGAGAAATAGAGGTCACTTCTCTATATATGTTCATGACGATCTTGTGTAAATGGTTCCTTCAATGCTATATGTAGTAGCTAGCGCGAGTTGAATGGAAACATTAAATAAAAATAAAATACTAAATGTAAAAGAATTGAAGGGTAAACATAAAAATAAAAGGAAAAACACAATATGAAAACCCCTAAACCCCTCCTTAAAAAAACCCTGCGCCTGGCAGCTGCTGATACATGGCTGCCTTTTAGTCCCGGTCGGTGCCTCCTGCCTGGACGCCCCACTGCGGCCACGTGGAGCTCCTTTAGTCTCGGTCTATAACCCAACCGGGACTAAAAGTTGGGGCCTTTAGTCCCGATTGCAGAACCGGCACTAAAGACTTTCTGAAAGCGCGACTGATGCCTGTCGATTCATTTTTTTATAATAATGGGACAATTAAAAAAAGATCGATTCTTTGCCTTTTTTGTTTTTAGATTAGAAAAAGGATCGATTCTTTTCCTACTATAGGATCGTACCACGACCCTTAAAAAAAGATCGTACCACGATTTTTTTTCTTTTTTTTTTAGCGATCGATCCGGTATTTTTCCTCCCTGTAGCGATCGATCGTGAATACGATCGGCAGAAAACGCCATCCTGTTCCAGGCCTCCGAGAAGCCAACCGCCGTCGTCGACGCCCTAAACCTAAACCAAGGTACCTTTTCCGACTCCCCACGGCCGGCAGCGATCACCGCTCGCCGACAGTCCGGTCGATTTTCCTCTGCCAGGTTGATCATCTCCTCTCTCTCTCTCTCTCCATTTGCAGATCGACCCGACGACGTAGACCCTGACCATGGAGGAGGCAGAGAAGGGGGAGATCTTCGAGAGGAACACCGTGTCGACATTGGACAGGCATCCGGATCCGGGGCCAACGGCTGGCCTGCTCACCGACGACCTCATCCTGGAGATCCTCTCCCGCCTCCCCGCCAGATCCCTCCACCGCGTCAAGTGCGTTTCCGTGTCCTGGCGCGACCTCATCATCGATCCTGCCAACCGCAACAAGCTGCCACAGACCCTAGCTGGCTTTCTCTACATGACCGTCAACAGCAGCGGGTGCCGCCACCACTTCGCCAGCATATCCGGCGACGGCGCAGCCCCGTTCGATCCTTCCCTGCAGCCTAACAAGTACATGGACATGGTCCAGGTGGACGCCTGCAACGGCCTCCTCCTCTACTGCGGCTGCAACGAGAAGTTGTCCCCTTTCAATTGGGCAGAGGATGATTTCCGTTTTGTCGTGTGCAATCCTCTCACTGGGAGGTGGGTGGAACTGCCTCCTACGCTCCAGGCGCCAGAAAATAACAGATATAGTTGTACCGCAGGCCTGGCTTTTGATCCGGCGGCCCATTTCAATGTTCTTCACTTCGAGCAGGCCTTTCACAAAGCTTACGTCACAGGAGTGAACATCTACTCGTCATGGGCAAGAGCCTGGACTCGCAGGGATAGTGGGATGGTTGAGAAAGTGGCGCCGTTCTTCCGTGGTAAATGTGTCTTTGTTAGCCGTATAATGTATGTGATGGGCAGCCTGATGGACATGAACAACGAGTACGTGCTCATGGGGGTGGACATGGAGGGGAAAGTGTGGAAGACTATCCGTGTGCCGTATGGCCAAAGATTTGCTACGATTGGAGTGTCACAGGGGTGCTTACACTATGCTGCAGCTTCTGTTGTTGATAACGATAAAAGGACGGTTTCCCAGATAGCGCTCTGGTGCCTCAAGGGTCGTGACAGTAAAGAATTAGTCCTGAAGCATACCGCCAACATCAATAAACTTATGAGCATGACTGGAAAAAAGTACATGGTGGATGCGGTTCATCCAGATTGCGACACAATTTTTTTGATTTCATATGGAGGTGACACCTTAGCGGCATATGATATGCGACATCAGAAAGTTGGTTGTATCCTTAATCTTGAGAAAAGCAATACATGCCGATTTCTACCCTATGTTCCTTTGTTCTCAAAGTCATTAGCAGATGCAGATGAGCAGTAGCATCACCTTCAAACAACCCTTGTGCTTCCTCCAGGAATTGATTCTTCTGTTGGTTGAAGTATTTGCCTGTGTACTTTGGAATCTACTTGAATCACGCGGCTCAATTTCCTGGTGATTAATTACAGTCGTGCTTGCCTGATTTCTAGTTTAGAGCACATGCGTGGTAAACCTACAGATTGTCATTTCCAAAGAATATTGTTACTCTTGTTCTTGTTTACTGTTATTCTGGACATAGCTTAGATCCATGGGGTTAAATTATATTCTTACCAGCCTTCTTGTCCATAACAATCTGTTATTATGATTACCCTAAATCTTAGTGCAGATCGATTATCAACCTGATAGTTTCCTAAAAGGTTCAATCAGGCTGGTTATTGATGTGATGTCACATTCAGTATTTCGGTAAAGCACTGCCTTTGAGCAAGTTCCTTTTAAGCATGTTTGCTGTAGCTAATGAATTCAATTGAGCTTTGGATCTGTTAATCGCAAAGAAATTGCATCAATGTCAATAAAAATAAAATTGGAGTATGTACTCTTGTACAAGTAGCAGCGTGCAGGTGAAAGAAATCATTGTGCTAGAGTTTTACTGACAGTGGTAACAACAATTTTATGGAGATGCAGCTTCATGGACATGCACGATATTTGTCTGTCAACACAGCTGAATGACCACCAAAACTTGGTGTTTGCTGTGTTGATTGATTTTTTTTTGAAAGCAACTAGGCTTTATTACTTAACGGTGACTGGGCATATCGCACGAGACACAGACGCCCACATGGGCCGGTACATCAGTTTCCCACTGCATACAGTGGTTGAGATCACACATACGCCCAAGATTGGCTAGTTCATGAGGTACCGAATTGGCACTCCTTCTACAGACAGAGATTGAAAACTTGGAGAACCAGAGCTTGAGTTGGTATTTCATGTCCTCAATCACAGCAGAGTACGCCGAGGAATCCACCTTCCCAAGATCCAGAGCTTCAGCAAGAAGTTGTGTTGATTGATTTGGCTGCGTTGCTACTTGCTACCGTGTTTGAGTCGGCTCACCAAAGCGTTTGTGGTGTGATGATTCCTGATTCTTGAACGATTTTGCTTTAGGACTCTGGAAGGAGAGTAGCACTACTAGAAATCCATATTTTACCTAGGGCCAAATCCTTTACCTAGAGCTTATTGACCTCCTCAAGGGAAAGTAAAGCAAAGGAACAGTACACCTTTAATTGTTTTTCTAAATTGTTGCCGCTGATTGTTTTTCTAAATTATGGAAGATTAAGGACCTGTCAAATGCAGCTCAATATTTTATTTTATTTTGGGCAGGAGGTGCAGCTCAATAGTTGGCTGTAAAGGATCTCTTTCATGGGACTACAGCAGGAAACAAAATAAGGTACAGTAATATAAATGGCACCAACAGGTTCCGGGTGAATTGCAGTAGAGGGTAGATCAACCACCACGTTGAAATGAACAATGCTATATTCTGTTATCATATATAGACAACTTGAAGGAAAATCTGAAGTGTTCCCTATCCAACTTTCATGTTATTATTGTGTAACAAAGAAAGGGTAGAAGCAAAGTAAACATCATAGGTTTAAATTATAACATTTCAACGAACAGTCTACACCTCCAGAGTATGCAAAGTGCACAGGTATAAAAGACGGATGCATGGGAACAAACTATTTATTTTTCACAGGAATGTATTGAAAAAAAGAACATTAGATGAATACTATGTTAAATATATTAACAAATTATGAAGCATAATAATGAAGTGTACGAGTAGATCCCTGTCAACATCTAGTGTTTTCAAGTGTAACAGACAATATCATGTATTTTTCCAAAGGATAATACAACAAAGCTACAGCTGAGGCGCACCAATTCTAACATAGCTGCAGCATTTCATGGCCAATACCAATTGGGCTGTCGCTTTGCAACTGATCCGGTTAGAACTAAACATGTTCGTGCGAGTTCCACTGCTTAGGAATAGGTTTGATTGTCGTACTAGTCTGAAAATCTTCATTCCCTTAATAACAGACACAAAAACAGAAATGTTGTACGAAATAGAAATACATAGACAGATAAAAACTTTTAAGTAAAAAAAGGTCCATTTCTCAATAAATAGAATTATAACATCAATCCCATTATTCTGAAACCTAGTTTTAAGAAAAATCCACATATGAAGGAAGCAAAGAGTAATCCCACAAGTCAAAGTAGCACCAACGGAAACTGGAGTAGTTAGTCCTGAAGTGTAACAGCAATTTCTGAAGCGAATTGAGACTGTTATAGTATCTCAGAAACCTGTATTGCAAATATTTTCAGTTTAGACCACAAGAGCTCACTGTATTACTAGCAAAACAGATTTTAAGTGTTAAGAAGAGTTTATTTACATGTATTGGCATCTCTGCAATGACGAATCCACTGGTTTCTTCCAGAGACTTTAATAGAGCTACCTCACCACCAACCACCATATTAATCACGATTCCGTCTGCACAATCATAGTACAGCAACTACATCAGCACTCCCAAAAAGCGGATCAATTGATATTATTTTAAAGTTACCTGTTGCCAAGCATGCTGATACACGTCTTAAGTAAGCCTCCTGAAAAAATCAGACACAAACATCAGGTAAGACAAAATGATCTACAAATTAGAACCAATGGTGCACAATGAAACAGCATGAATGCATGATAGCACTGAAAGGTAAAATTTACCATAAACAGCTAAGGGAATTTGGGCCACAGAAGTCCTGAGTGTAAAATATCATGAAAAAATAGGACTGCTCACCTTCTTTGTAGGCAATTCATAGTTTATCAGCACACGAGACATAAGGGGAGCCTCTCCCATCGCCGCCGAAGGCAAGCAAGCATCTGTTACAACTGTAATATTGAGCTTCAAGACCACACTTTCAGGCTTGGGACTTCCATCAATAGAAGTATCTTCAATCTGATTTCGCTGTATTGCTGCCCGACGGGATTTCTCAAGAACAGATGCACGCTCAGCTTCATCTTGATCGCTGTACTGTGTACACAAATCCACAGATTGATATTATTAACTAGCAAAATTAGTTCATAGCAAGGACCATAAATAATCAAGAGAACCTGAAACAATGTTCATATCACTATACCAGGGGTAACAGAAAAGCAAGAAAGCCTGGGACCATTGGATACAGAAAAATATCTGCAATTGCACAATCATAATTCCTAGATGAAGGTGTCAATATTATCAATGTTTTCTCTTGAAGAATTAAGCAATTAACAGTGCAAATTGTGTATATCATACAGTTAGCTATCCCACAATTGTCAATGATGCAACCACAAAGTATATCACAGAACTGAACAAGGAAATTGGCACCCAACCAACTTGAGCATACCAGCGGTGATAAGGACACAAAGGGGAGGTTGGCAACAGCAGCACAGACAGCATCTAGCTCATCCCGGGATGAAACACATATGGCAATGGGCACCGAGCCGTGGCGATCAGAGACAACACCTAGGAGCTCCAGCAGTGTCCTCTGCACACCAAAAACAACCACAAGAATAAAAATCGGGGTTAATGCGCACGATCTGTGGCGCGGCTGCTTAATTGGTCATAGTTATGATCCGAGAGAAACCCAAAAATGCACGGTAACAGGGATGTCGGACACGCACCATCTTGAACTGAAGGCGGTCAACGGCGAGGTAGAAATGGCGCCCGGAGCTGGGGATGTTAAGAGAGTTCATAAGTAGGAAGGAATGCACATGTGGCAGGAAGATCAGGGCCGGGGATTAACCTTGGGTGGGATAGGGTCATTGCCGGGGAGCTAGGAGACGTCATCACGGCCGGAGTGGAAACCGAAGCAGCGGGGGTGAAATATTCCTCAGCAAGAACAGCAGCGCGACTTTCTAACAGAGAGCAGAATCAGAAAGTAAGGGGCTGCAGCTCTACTTTTTCTTGCTAAGCTTAAATCTCGCAATGATCTCCTGGAAATAACTTAATAGAGGTGCATAGATGAGAATGGTATGTATTAACCGCATGGTACAGATAAGTCGAATGGAAGTGCATAGGTGAGAATGATATCGGAGAAATCGCACACAGCAGAGATAGCATATATAGCAGCAACGTGAGCACACCCGTGCTCATACTGCCTAGGTAAGCTGAATGCTACTCTTATTTATGGGGTTCTCTCTTGCTCAAAGCCTGTACCATCATATCTAGCCAACCATATGTACCATCATTAAGCAAGTACTCAGACTGCATAATTTAGCATGCAAAAGCGTTGAGGCAACGAGCTACACTTAGTACTACAGATTTTGGCATATTCAGGTGATAAAAGGGTTGATTGATTACCAGAGGATGAGGTCGAAGAGGGCGGCCTGCGGTTGAGGTCCTTGGCGGTTGCGGGGCGCGGAGGAGGTATCGTCGGCGGCGCCGGCGAGGGTCACGGGTTGAGGGCTGGAGCTTGGAGCCGCCGTAGCCGCCGAGCCCGCGGACGGCCGGCTTGGGGCGGGGGCAGCAGAGGTGGGATTGGCGGCGGCGAAGGTCACGGGTGCGCGGCGGCGAGGAGCGGGGGGACTGACGGCGGCAGGCGAGAGGCTCACGGGCGGGCGTGGTGGTAGGAGCCGCCTGGGTAGGGCCTGTTGGTTGGGCTTCTTACCGCCTGGTAGGAAGGAGTGGGCTTCTGTAGCTGCAGCCGGTAAGAAAGAAGTAGTAGCGGCCCAAAACATGAACCAAGCCAAACACCAGTTTTTTTCTATGTCTTAAAAAATAGTTTTTTTCTTCCCTAAAAAAGTATTTTCTGAGGAATATCACTTTCCCCCCTCATTTCTCCCTCCTCCCTTCCCTTTTCTGAGCTCCTCTCCCCTCCTCCTCAGTTCTAGACTTGCCATTAGGACGATGGCATTATGCCGACATGAAGCTTCAGTTTGGTGCCCATAGCGACCTCGGACGTCGTCCCCCGACAAATCTCCATGATTGAAAGCGGCTATGGGCATCGAATCTAGCCCAAGCTTCTCAAATAAGCTTGTTTGCCCGACAGATCGAGCTGGATCGGGATCTCTAGTCCTTTTTCTTCATTGTCGAGGAGATGAAGGAAGGAAGGGGGCTGGATCCTGTACATGGCTTCTCAGATTTAAAGGGCAAGGACTGAAAAGCCCGCTATATGTTTTCATTGCGGGAAAAGGCATGTAGCAAAGATATGTGAATGCCCTCTACCCCACATCCACACGAGGCCTATCATTTTGTCAGAATAATATAGTACGATATATATAGCGAAGAAGCCTTATAAAAAAGCAGTGAGTTGGTTATCGATTACTTGCTTATAGCTGCCCTATGAGCTGTCTGCAAACAGTATGAATTGTAAACATGCGAAATTTTATTTTTATTGCATGATAGAATGCACAAAAAATGATATGGTAGGAGATTTAGTAATTGTACGTGCCTACAAAAGGCTATTTTGTATGCAACAAGCATTCACGAGTAGCGGTGTCATAGTTATGTTTACTTTTGAATATTCGACTTCTAACTAGTATAATAACATTTGTCCATATGTAGCAGCCGTACTGTACACATATACAATAAGCAAACTTTAACACGTGACAAACAATATACCCATTAATAATGTCAGACACCTCGGATATTTAATGGCATATCCATTGAAAAAAACATGTCACCTTTTGTATAACTCTACACTTTCTATCTAACAGTACCGCCCGGTGAGAAAATAAAAGAAAATTACTAAACATTTACACTATTCATATCTTACTAATTAAGAAAGTAAATATTCATAGGCTTGACGGATCTCTAAAAGGTAAAGAGAGGTAAATGACCGAGAGGCAGCTATTCCCTATGATATCAAATCCACACTTTTTCGTATAATGAAATAAAAATATTTATATAACATGACTCAAATAATTTATTTTTTATCCTATCTTAAAACATAATAAATTTTTGTCATTCCTTTATACTAAACATATTTACTTCATTACATCCTCATTAGCACTAAATGATAAATAAATTTTAGTTAATAAATTTTATCGTACAATTTCAATACTAAGTTTCTAATATGATATTTATCACACACTTTTAAAAAATATTTTTTTACAAATTTAAAATTAATTACATAATTTACTATAATATCAAATTCCAAGGTTTAATGTATAAAAATCAAACCATCAAGCATCACAAATACATCAATCATTTAATTGTGCTATTTTTTCATGGCAAATGTGTAATTTTACAATTATATTTTGGACTTTTTGCTAAACTGAATTTTTTATTTATTTTTGCTAACATAATTTTATATAAACTTAACCAAATCATGGTAACACGTTAAAATCATCTTCATCCATGTATAATTTGTGTCACTTATATATATATATATATATAGTAACGCTAAACTAAGCGTGAGTGTAGAGTAGCTTAGAATAGCGTTATATATATATATATATATATATATATATATATATATATATATATATATATATATATATATATATATATATATATATAGTGTTACTATTCATCACCCGATGCAGAATAAGTTATTCTTCACCCGAGAAATATCTTGATAGATCCTTCTATAAACATGTGTCCAACATTTATTTTCATGAAGTTTTATAGAATATGATTGTCTAGCTCATGTTAATTTTTTATTCTAGAGTATACTATTGGGGCACGACGAACGTAACGCTTGTGCCAATTTAAGAAAATCTATCGCGCAACCAAGATAACACTGCTGGGAAATAGATCAAGGGATCTAGTTTTACCACTAGACGCACAATCACCGTAGGGAAAGTAGAGTAGGTGATGTGTGTAGCCGATCAGCCAAGTCGTCTCCTCCTTGTGTAGGCGATATTCCTCCAACTGTTCTTCGTGGATCCTTTAAACAATTCGTCTCGGTACCCTTGAACAGTTCATCAGAACATCGCATGTGCAGCACCTCCAAAGTATCCAGATGTACAGGAAGCAGTGTCAGGAAGGGGGCTGCTAGGTTTGGCACCGGTGAGGGTCATGGGTTAAAGCTGGAGCCTAGAGCCGTTGTAGCTAGGGCTGGACGTACGAGCGAGCATTTTAGCTCGGCTCGAAGCTCGTTCTAGCTCGGCCCGACTGGGCTCGGCCCGACAACTAAAAAGGACGAGCCAAGCTGGAAATATAGGCCCGTTCAGCGACCGAGCCGAGCCTGTTTTCGCTCGGTCCAGCTCGGTGGCCCGTTTCGTCGCACACTCAAATTTTAAGATTCCGCAGCCCAGCGCTACACGAGCAGGCCAAGCCCAATACAAAGCAAACCGCTTTTCTCTGACCTACACGAGCAGCACGCACCCCATCCAGCACCATCCCCGCCGCCGCCGCACACATCGGTCGCCCCCAGCCTCCCTCCTTGCAATCTCTTCTTCTTCCCGACGCCATCCATCGATCTGCCATTCTCTTTCCAAGCAAGTTGAGGAGGGGCTGACGTTGCGGCAGCGCTGGGCAACATGCCGCAGGGGCACCTGGGGCAGGACAACGCGACCACGCTGGACGCCGCGCCTACGCATGCCGTCGTCGGCGCGCACGCACGCAGGCATGACATCGCTGCCGAGCGCACGCACGCACGCTGGTGCTCGCGCGCTACCCACCCACGTCCTTCTCTGCTCCTAGTCCTCCCCAACGCCGGCCGCTGCGTTCCCGAAGCTGTGCCGCCACACTGCCCACGTCACTTGCCGTCCCGTCACGAGCCGCTCGGGTTGGACCGAGTCAGTGAAAAAACGAGCCCAGCCACCCATATGCAGCTTGTTGGTTTCACGAGCCGAGCCGCTCCAGAGCGAGCTAAAGCATGGCTCGGACCTAACTCGGCTCGGCTCGGCTCGTGTCCAGCCCTAGTTGTAGCCTTCTAGCCCGCGAACAGCCTACTGCGTTCCCTGGTGGGGCGACGAGAAAATCAGGGCGGGGGCGAAGGTGAGACTGCGCGACAGTGGGGATGGGATTGGCGGCGGCGAAGCTCAGTGGTGCGCGGCTGAAGGCGGCTGGCGTGAGGCTCACGGGCCTGGTGGTAGGAGCCACCTGGGTAGCGCCTGTTGAGTGGCTTCTCTAGCTGCAGCTGGTAAGAAAGAAGAAGTAGCGGCCCAAAACATGAACGAAGCCAAACACTAATTTTTTACCCCTAAAATACTATTTTTAATTCTAAAAAATCTATGTCTATAAAAAACAGTTTTTTCCCCCGAAAACGCTTTTTCCCGAGGAATATCAATTTCCCCTCCCATTTCTCTTTCCTCCCTTGCCTTTCCTGAGAGTGTCTGAGGGCTTCCCTACTCCTCTCCCCATCTCCTTCAACGGCCTCGCTGTCCAGAGGGGTGGGGGTGGGGGTGGGGGTCGGTGTATAGTTGTATCTGGGAGTAGGTTTAGTTCTGGACTTGCCATTAGGACGATGGCGTGATGCGGACTGGAAGCTTTGGTTTGGTGCCCACAGTGGCGTTGGATGTCGTCCAACTTCGTCCCCCGACAGCTCTTCATGGTGGAAAGTGGCCATGGGCGGCGAATCTAGCCCGAGCTTCTCAAATAAGTTCGTTTGCCTGACAGATCGAGCTGGGTCGGGATCTCTAGCCGCCTTTGTTCATTATCAAGGAGATGAAGGAAGGTAGGGTGTTGGATCATGTACATGGCTTCTCAGATTTGAAGGGCAAGGGAAGATTCTACTAGCATGGAAGTTCCTTGTTCAGCTCACATCGCTGCTTCGACCTTAGCCCTCAGAGGTGCAAATCAGATAGGTAATGATCTTCGGTGCGCTTCTTGCCTGATTAGGGTAATCTTTGGTTGCGAATCAACCAACCCTTGGCCATCTTCAATCCCCACAAGGGGAGCCCTTATCTCCTTGCCTGACATCAGCAAGGATTAGGGCTGGACACGAGCCGAGCCGAGCCGAGCTTGATCCGAGCCTGGCTTTGGCTCGCTCTGAAGCGGCTCGGCTCGGCTCGGCTCGCTCAGCCAACGAGCCTACTTCAGGCGGCTCGGCTCGGAGTGGCTCGGCTCAGACCGAGCCGGCTCGTAAGCCAGCTGCCCCAGAGCCTTTGTACCTACGTATACCAGTATATACTCCACAGTCTCGATTCTTTTTCAGCAATTAAACCCATACTTTGAAAAACTAACAGTTTATATTGCTAAAAATGAAACATCCAGCAATCTATTGTTTTAAGAAATGGTCATAGTAATGAAAAATAAGCTTTATTTTATGAATTCTTCTACAAAAATTGTAACAATGTAACAGATATGAGAGAAAGAATTGGGCAGCATTTCTACTGTATTTTGGACAGAACTTCATTTGAACTTTACACAACAAAACATCAAATATTGACAGCCAAACAAAGAAATTTTGTATAGCATAACACTCAACACTTTGACATAAAAGATGAGAAAATGTTGACAGCCAAACATTGACTAGTGAAAACCACATAATACAAATTCCATAGTTCATCACAAATTCACAACAACGTCATTGAAAGTGCATGGTTCATCACAACATCATTGAAGGTCCATAGTTCATCACAACAAACACATAACTCGAAGCTCATCACAACAAAAGAAATGGCACGAGACGATCACATTGACCTGAACAATCCACGTGACAAGATCATGTAGACATCCATCTTCAAAACAGCAAGAGCAACACCCACATGACGAATGTCTACATGTAACACAGATTTGTAAACATATTGGGATCATGTAAAGATATGAAAACTGAAACGTGTCGAAAGAACAGTTACCAATTGTTGTTATCCCCCACATCAACAATCTTGGGCAACTTGATATTCTCAACATCGTCCTCCTCATCTTCATCCCTCTCCTAATTATTTGGAAGTCAGCCACATACAAGAAATAGACAGAAACCATAGAAGAAAAAGATAGGAATCATACCACCACATTGAAGTCCTCGTGAGAACCTTTGGTATAACTAGCACTGCACACCAATAATTACGTTGTGCCTTCAACGCCATCAAACCTTCTTTCGATGGCACCTTTACCTTATGAAAGAAGGTCCAAACCATCGACCTCGACCTCGAAGAAGCTTGACCTTTTCGCTTCTTGGCACTCTTCCGTTGCACTTTTCTTGCTTCATCCTCACTTGGATAGCAAAAACAGCACACACATGAGCTTGCACAAACATATATTTTTTGGATACCAAAAAGAGCACACACATGAGCTTACACAAACATATATTTGACATTTGGATACCAAAAACAGCACATATGACTTTCAAACTAATTAGACATGGAGTCCATGTAATTTTCCAGCAAGTAGATTATTTTTCAAGCTGCTATGCTACAGCAACTAGATCATCAACTAGGTCATCAACAGCAGAAAACTAATTACACATAGAATCAATGAAAATTTTGGTCTATCCAGCCAATCTGCCCTACAACTCCATCCATCCATGATCCATCCATCCGTCGCTGCTACATCTAGCCGTACAGGCTACAATACATCCATCCATGATCCATCCATCTAGTCCTACATCTACCTGACTACGTCCATCGATCCATCCATCAGTTGTGTACTGGAAGTTCAAACTACATTACTACATCCATCGATCCATCCATCCATTGATCCATCACATGCGTACTACTGAAGTTCAGAGAGCTGCGGCTAGGGATTGGGAAGGAAGGAGGTACCTGCTCCGGCTCGTCACGTTCCGCGAGAAACCAGGGGAGGCGCATCCGTCTGCGTCCGGTGTGGTGAGGAACGGTCGCGCCGCCCGTCACTGTCGGCGTGGCGAGGAAATGCGGCGTCGCTCGTCGCCGTCGATCCAGATTTGCGGCGTGGTGAGAGAGGGGCGAGGCGGCGCAGAGCAGAGAAAGGGAGAGACGAGAGACTGTCTGTGTGTTGCTCGTGCCCTAATGCGCTAGCCATTGCGATGGACGGCGAAATTGGGCTGGGCCGCAAGCGAGTCACCGAGCTGGACCGGCCGAAACTCGGCTCGGCTCGGTCGCGAAACGAGCCTGTTTTCAGACCTCGGCCCGCTCGATTATCCTATCGAGCCGAGCTGTAACGGGCCGAGCTGGAGCGAGCTTCGGGCCGAGCCGAAAAGCTCGCTCGTACGTCCAGTCCTAGCAAGGATGTGGTCGGAGACGATGGCTACTTCTACAAGTTCACCAGCTACCCAAGGGCCAGATTGCAATTTTCCCTTTGTTTTTCAGGATCCTGTATGTAGTTGGGAAGGATGTTCTTGTAATTTTCATCTTCTTTCAGGTACTGTATGCAGTGTTGTGATAAATTGACATAGTAGTGCTAGTTTTGGGACCTTCGGTCCCTTCCCTGGTTAAAAAAAAGTAAATTTTAGGTTGTTCTAAGAGAAAAGTATGTTTTAGGCTTTACCCTAAGAGCATCCACAACTTGCTAGTTGCATTGCTATGGTTAAACCACTATCACGCGTGGATCATTTTCGCATGAGCGTCTGGTCTAATGGAGCAGAGACGTTCAACTCTATAGCTACACGACTTGCATGTCGTACCGATGTTTAGTAGGGTAGCTAGCCCAATAAGTCAGGGTGGTCAAACAGTAGACATTTAATTTAATTTAATTATTTATATTTATCTTTTATTTTTTTTAAACTATGACATATATATGTAGAAGGAAATCTCAGGGTGGTCCGTGGACCACCCTGACCACCCCCTAGTGACGCCACTGCCGATGTTCTGTCCGCACTTCAAACACACGAGCTTGTGCGAATACTAAACTTGACCTGACTCGAGCTTAGAAAATGTACATGGAGGCTGAGCAATAAACATGCGACTGATTGGTTTTGGAGGAGCTCATCTTAACGTGATGGAGCAGTAAGTGATATATTATTTTCTTTGTAATTAGTTTCGAGTAGAGGGACACTTAATAATTGTTCTTCTTACCCGGTTCAAATAGTTATGCCCACTATTGTCAGGGAGCCCCTCTAGCAATTTGATGTAATATATTCTCCCTACAGGCAGAGTTAGATGTCGTTCAGGAATTCTTAGTAATGTTTGAGGAATTTTCATCTTAACGTGAAGAATATTATATAATTCAGACGAATTTTCATGGCATTTTTGGTCACACCCTTATACCAAATTGCAAATGGTGCTTTTGATTTTCCCTAGATGTTTACCATGTCTCCTTTTTCTCATTATTTTAGCTATTGCACTATGAATTTGTCTCTAGTTATGGTATAAAGTGCTTTGACACCAGATTTTGAATTATTATTTTTGCTTCATGATGATGGTTGTGCTATGTGGCCGTGGTCTTGATTTTGAACTCGGATGTTTTCATGCATGAGAAGGGCTCTTTCAGGAGCTAGTTCGACCTGAATCGATAGATCAATTTATTTGAATGGAGCCAAGTGCAGTGCAAGCAGTTCCACCAAGGGATATTTTGGTCCAACAAATGTGACGGGCGAGCTCGGCCTCTTCTGTTATTTGCAGGAATTTGAAAACATATGAATAGGAAAAATGTAGGATTGAAGATGCCACATACAAGGCACTTCTACATGATTTGAAAACGTGAAATTTTGTAATATATTCCTGTGGATGGTGCAAGGAAACAAACACGCGAATTTTCGAGGATTGATGAGATAGGGAAGAAATAAAATGAGGTTTGAGATTATGCTGAGTTTCC
The DNA here is from genome assembly GCF_018294505.1 of Triticum aestivum. NCBI lineage: Eukaryota > Viridiplantae > Streptophyta > Magnoliopsida > Poales > Poaceae > Triticum > Triticum aestivum. The sequence goes on from NC_057814.1 coordinate 11,390,145, forward strand.
TATCGAATGAATTGCATAAGAATGAATCCTATAACTACTTAGTAACCTCAATCCTATGATCAAAGGGTTTCTAGGAAAAGTTTCAAATGCTTAAAAAAAATCCTATAAGAATTCTACAATCCAAATTCCAAAGACGCACAACGAAGGCAAAGAAGAACAGAAAAAAAGAAAGAAAAAACGTGCTTTGTCTAACTGACAGTCACACGTGCGTTATACTTGTCTAAGTGACGATCACTCCTGAGTTTCAGTTGTTTCCTCCTCCTACTCCTCGCCGTGGCGCCCCCGAATCGGAGGCAGGCCGAGCCCCTCCCCCTCTTCTATCCTTTTCTCCGACTCCAGCGCGGCTACTAGAGCCCTAGCAGATTCTTCTCTAACTATTTGCTTCGAGCAATCGAATGTTCATTTCTTTCCGAGATAATATGATCCAATCCACACAGTTCTGAGACCGTATTTGGTTTTGATTTGTGGTTTCTCAATAGGTTGCCAGCTGAACTCCCAAAATCAAAAGAAACTGCGAGAGCGGACTGGTTCGATTGGAACCACAATGGTAAATATCTGTAGCGGCGGTGCTTACTCCCGGAGGAGGGTGGGGAAGAGGATGAAGAAGAGGAAGTCCGCGCAGCTTCACGATCATTCCTGGTTTCAGATTTTAGCAGATGTGAGTGGGTGCAGCAGTGCACACTTCCACTGTTCATTCCTGGTTTCAGATTTTAGCAAAGGGGGCTCAGCCCACTCATTCAGCATAAGTAAATTGGTTCGGCAAACTGAATCGTATTTATAACTTATTACTCGTCTGCACGCAGGACATTCTCGTCGACGCGCTGTCGCGTTTGGGGTTCACTGACGCCGCACGCACGAGCAGGTGGAGACAAATGCATGGTGTCGGCTTTGAAGGAGCTTGGCCAAGCGCCATGTGGTAGTCAAGGGTGTAGAACATTCTAAGATGATGTATGGTTTTCAGCCCGCAGTGAAGCACGGTCAGATAGCCATGTTAGTATAGAGAAACACTAATTCATTGTTGTTCGCATAATTACCAGACTATGATTCAAATAATTATGTCCAAATAGTGTCTTCCATTCAGAGCAGATGGCAGTATTTTAGACTTTCTTAATTGTTTGAGAATAAAATGACATTTACAAATTCGAGGAAAACATTTCATGACTTTTCCTAATTCGCTAGTTAAAGGAACTAGCCGTCGACCCGTGCACTTGCACGGGCTAGTTTTTCTGCTTGGTATGGTATAATCTTCGTCCATGAGTATGAAACTACTTGTCCAAAGATATTACTCGTGAATTTCTACCTGGATGTAAATCGATCTGACTTGTCATTATGTCGTAATGCAAGAAATAACCCTTTAAAATAAATCATTGTAACTCAGTCTTATTCTTACCAGATAAGTTGCCAGAGTTGTTTTTATTTTTTTCTCCGCTGAATGTGATAAGTTCAAGAGAGTACGTAAATAGTAATATCACCCAAACTCATACTTGATCAGACCAGAAACTTCCACGCATCTTTCTATTCAGATATATTGCCTAAAAGATTCATATAAAAGATTGTTACCTTTTTTTCTTCGGTTTTGGTAAAGAAAGAATTTACAAAAAGGTCTCAGAGTTAATATTTTTCTGAATAAAACTTAAAAGAGACAGCTAGTGTAACCGGCCATATATAGGTGTGGTCTTGACTCTTGAGTATTATGCATGTGCTGATTTCTTTCCACTGGTGCTGAGCACATGAAAGGATTGAACAATAGAAGAAAATCTGGCTATAAACCTGCGGAGAAACCGAACAATCGGTCCATGTGGGTGTATGTTGAGAAACAAATCCATACAGCGTAAGGAGGAATAAAGAGATCAGGTGGTATATATCAACATCAAAGCGCTTCAATTGTATTACTATCACATGACATGGTGGGAATAGTTGCAATTTGCAGAAAGAAACGATGAACCTTCAAAGAAATCGGATCAAATGATGGTACTCACGATGAGAACACTAGTAGAAAAAGGGGCTATGGTTGAGGCCTGGCCAGCCCATTAGTCCCGGTTCTGCCACGAACCGGGACTAGTGGAGGCATCCGTCCCGGTTCGTGAGCCCAAGGGGCCGGCCGGGCCTCGTGGGGCATTGGTCCCGGTTCGTGGGGACCCATTTGTCCTGGTTCCTGGCACGAACCGGGACCAATGGGCCTCGCTCCTGGCCCGCTCCTGGCCCACAGCCATTGGCTTTAGTCCCGGTTCCAGCCACGAACCGGGACCAATGAAGTGGCTATATATACCCCTCGCGCGAGCAGAGCACTCCACTGCTCTGTTTTTCTGGCCGGCGAGGGGAGAGCTTTGTGGTGCTCTAGCTCACCTCCTATGCACATGAGGTGTTCGATGAAATGCCCGAGCCACACTAGTTAAGCTTTCTTCTCTCAAAGCTCGACCTCCAAACTCCATTTTCCTCAAGATTTGTCTAGGTTTACCGGCCCGTCACGTCCCGTCCCCGTCATCACCGCCGTCGATCGCCCGCCCCGATCTCGTCGCCGGCACTAACATGGTGAGCCTCTTGTTAATTCTTATCTTCTTTCTGAAAAAAAAAATTCTTACTTGTATGATTAGATAGATACTTGTCTAATTTTTCTTACTTTCATTATTGCTTGTTATTATATAGTGCGATGGTTTTGGTATCCGCCCCCATCGGCCCTCGTCCTATCTATGATTCGGATGTGGTATATATTATCTTTTATAACTATTTGGTTCATTTATTGTTTATGACAATTATGCCGACCAACATGACATAGATTTTATTTATCTAGGAGGTATGTGAACCGGAAATTCCAACCGACCCTATTGTCGAGAGGTTAAATTTAGTTGAAGAAGAAAACAATTACTTGAAGGAAAAAAATTAAGGAGGAGAAGATGATATTGGAGTTGCATGTTGCGGATGTCGTCGATGATCACAAGATCAAGATGGACGCAATGCGTTTGAAGATTAGAAAGATTAGAAAATATGCCATTCATACCGAGGCTTGGTATCATTATGTCGTTGGATCAATTGTTACCTTGGTTGCGATTATGATCGCATTTGTTGTTGCATTGAAATCTTTTACATAGTTTCAATGTATGGTTTAATTAGATGCTCTGGAGAGCTATATGTTGTTCAATGAGAACTATGTATGTACTTTGGTTTTAATGTGATGATGAACTTCTATTAATTTGGTCACTTATCTATTCATGATGTTCTGTAATGGTTTTTGACACACTTAATTATATAAAATGCACGCAGATGAACCGACAATGGATGTACGGTAACAGACACACCTCCGAGTACATTAAGGGCGTGCATAATTCCCTCGAAGTGGCTGAGGCAAACAAGCAGAATGGTTTTATGTGCTGTCCATGCCCTAGCTGTGGGAATATGAAGTCTTACTCTCACTCGAAGACCCTTCACACCCACCTGCTTTATAAGGGTTTCATGCCACACTATAATGTTTGGACCAAGCACGGAGAAATAGGGGTTATGATGGAAGACAACGAAGAAGAAGAGGACGATGACAACTATGTGCCCCCTGAATACGCTGATGCTGCAACGGGAGAAGTTGAAGATGAAGAGGAACTAGACGATGTGCCCGATGATGATCTCCGCTGGGTCATTGTTGATGCAAGGGGAAAGTGCAAAAGTGAAAAGGAGAAGCTGAAGTTCGATCGCATGTTAGAGGATCACAAAAAAGGGTTGTACCCCAATTGTGAAGATGGCAACACAAAGCTCCGTACCGTACTGGACTTGCTGCAGTGGAAGGCAGAGAATGTTGTGCCTGACAAAGGATTTGAGAAGCTACTAAAAATATTGAAGAAGAAGCTTCCAAAGGATAACGAATTGCCCGACAGTACGTAAGCAACAAAGAAGGTCGTATGGCCTCTAGGATTGGAGGTGCAGAAGATACATGCATGCCCTAAGGACTGCATCCTCTACCGCGGTGCGTACGAGGATTTGAACGCATGCCGATATGCGGTGCATTGTAGTATAAGATCAGACGAGATGACCCTGGTGATGTGGACGGCGAGCCCCCCAGGAAGAGGGTTCCTGCGAAGGTGATGTGGTATGCTCCTATAATACCACGGTTGAATCGACTGTTTAGAAACAAAGAGCATGCCAAGTTGATGCGATGGCACAGTGAGGACCATAAGAAAGACGGGAAGTTGAGAGCACCCGCTGACGGGTCGCAGTGGAGAAAAATCGAGAGAAAGTATTGGGATGAGTTTGCAGGTGACCCAAGGAACGTATGGTTTGGTTTGAGTGCGGATGACATTAATCCTTTCGGGGAGCAGAGCAACAATCACAGCACCTGGCCCGTGACTATGTATGTATAACCTTCCTCCTTGGATGTGCATGAAGTGGAAGTTCATTATGATGCCAGTTCTCATCAAAGGCCCTAAGCAACCCGGCAACGACATTAATGTGTACCTAAGGCCATTAGTTGAAGAAGTTTTACAGCTGTGGAATGGAAACAGTGTCCGTGTGTGGGATGAGCACACATAGGAGGATTTTAACCTGCATGCGTTGCTGTTTGTAACCATCAATGATTGGCCTGCTATCAGGAACCTTTCAGGACAGACAAACAAGGGATACCACGCGTGCACGCACTGCTAACATCGAAAGTACATACCTGGACAAATGCAGGAAGAATGTGTACCTGGGGCATCGTCGATTTCTTCCGACCAACCATCAATGTCGAAAGAAAGGCAAGCATTTCAAAGGCGAGGCAGATCACCGGAAGAAGCCCGCCATGCATTCCAGTGATCACGTACCTTCTATGGTCAATGATTTGCACGTAATCTTTGAAAAGGGTCCCGGTGGACTATTTTTTCCGAATGACGCCGAGGCACGCGCACCCATGTGGAAGAAGAAATCTATATTTTGGGACCTACCCTACTGGAAAAACCTAGAGGTCCGCTCTTCAATCGACGTGATGCACGTGACGAAGAACCTTTGCGTGAACCTGCTAGGCTTCTTGGGCGTGTATGGGAACACAAAAGATACACCGGAGGCACGGGAGGACCTGCAACGTTTGCATGAAAAAGACGGCATGCCTCGAAATCAGTATGAAGGTCCTGCCAACTACGCTCTTACCAAAGAAGAGAAGGAAATCTTCTTTCAATGCCTGCTCAGTATGAAGGTCCCGTCTGGCTTCTCGTCGAATATAAAGGGAATTATAAATATGCCCGAGAAAAAGTTTCAGAATCTAAAGTCTCATGACTGCCACGTGATTATGACGCAACTGCTTCCGGTTGCATTGAGGGGGCTTCTACCAGAAAACGTCCGATTAGCCATTGTGAAGCTATGTGCATTCCTCAATGCAATCTCTCAGAAGGTGATCGATCCAGAAATCCTACCAAGGCTAAGGAGTGATGTGGCGCAATGTCTTGTCAGTTTCGAGTTGGTGTTCCCACCATCCTTCTTCAATATCATGTTGCACGCCCTAGTTCACCTAGTCGACGAGATTGTCATTCTGGGCCCCATATTTCTACACAATATGTTCCCCTTTGAGAGGTTAATGGGAGTCCTAAGAAATATGTCCGTAACCGCGCTAGGCCAGAAGGAAGCATCTCCATGGGCCATCAAACAGAGGATGTCATTGGGTTTTGTGTTGACTTCATTCCTGGCCTTAAGAAGATTGGTCTCCCTCAATCGCGGTATGAGGGGAGACTAACTGGAAAAGGCACGCTTGGAGGGGACTCAATAATATGTAGGGACGGGCACTCTTGGTATCAAGCACACTACACAGTTCTACAGAACTCTACCTTGGTGACCCCGTATGTCGATGAACACAAGAACTGTCTGTGCTCCAAACACCCGGAGCAGTGTGACGACTGGATTACATGTGAACACATCAGGACTTTCGGCGGTTGGTTGGAAACACGTCTCAGAGGTGACAACATTGTTTTTGATGAGCTGTACTCGTTGTCCAGGGGACTATCTTCGACTGTATTGACTTACAAAGGATACGAGATAAATGGGAATACATTTTACACGATCGCCCAAGATCAAAAGAGCACCAACCAAAACAGCGGTGTCTGCTTTGATGCAGCAACCAATAGGGGAAAGGACACATATTATGGTTACATAGTGGACCTATGGGAACTTGACTACGGACATGATTTTAAGGTCCCTTTGTTTAAGTGCAAATGGGTCAATGTGTCAGGAGGCGGGGTACAGGTAGACCCACAGTACAGAATGACAATAGTGGATCTGAACAATCTTGGGTACACAGACGAACCGTTCGTCCTAGCCAATGATGTGGCGCAGGTTTTCTATGTGAAGGACATGTCTACCAAACCGAGAAAAAGAAAAGATAAGGAAGCGAATACATCATACGATGAGCCAAAGCGCCACATAGTTCTTTCAGGAAAAAGAGACATCATGGGATTGGTGGGCAAGAAAGACATGTCTGAAGATTATGAAAAGTTTCATGAAATTCCTCCCTTCAAAGTCAAGGCTGACCCAAACACCCTGGTAAGCGATGAAGAATATCCATGGTTACGGCGCAATAAGCAAAGGACACAAGTGAAGAAAAAGTGAAGACTTTCTCTCCACAACTATTATGATGATGCCTTTGTAACAGATGAGTTTCCGTATGAAACCCTGATACTTCGAAAGAGATTGTCCGTTTTGTACACGAAGTGCATCTAGTTTTTGCCGTAACCCTCTCTACTTTCTTGCACATGCTATGTTGGTGAAATGATGGTACCATGCCAACTTTCAACCTTTTCAGAGTTCATTTGAAATGCTTTTCAATTTCAGGGTTTTATAGCTCAAAAAATCAGTAAATGCATGAAAAATAACAAATGAAGTCAGAAAGGGTTGAAAATTGATGATGTGGCTTTGAATGGTGCATTTTGAACATAGAAGAAGTCTGGAGTTCGAATTAGTTGAAAAAATTAAATCCCTTTGTAACAGATGAGTTTCCGTATGAAACCCTGATACTTCGAAAGAGATTGTCTGTTTTGTACACGAAGTGCATCCAGTTTTTGCCGTAACCCTCTCTAGTTTCTTGCACATGCTATGTGGGTGAAATGATGATACCATGCCAACTTTCAACCTTTCAGAGTTCATTTGAAATGCTTTTCAATTTCAAGGTTTTATAGCTAAAAAAATCAGTAAATGCGTGAAAAATAACAAATGAAGTCAGAAAGGGTTGAAAATTGATGATGTGCCTTTGAATGGTGCATTTTGAACACAGAAAAAGTCTGGAGTTCAAATAAGTTCAAAAAAATGAAATCCCTTTGTAACAGATGAGTTTCTGTATGAAACCCTGATACTTCGAAAGAGATTGTTCGTTTTGTACACGATGTGCATCCAGTTTTTGCCATAACCCTCTCTACATTCTTGCACATGCTATGTGGGTGAAATGATGATACCATGCCAACTTTCAACCTTTTAAGAGTTCATTTGAAATGCTTTTCAATTTCAAGGTTTTATAGCTCAAAAAAATTAGTAAATACATAAAAATGAGGCACAATGCTCACTTTCACGTTGCTTAGCTTCAGGCCTTGAGAAACTACACATAGCTCCTCGAGGCCTGAAGCTAAGCAACGTGTAGGTGAGCATTGCGCCTCTCCGTCATCGTCTCTGCACTCGGGGCTTATAAACCGCTGTGACTGCCTCTCGCTTGGCGAGGTGGGACTAAAAAACAGGTGCAGAAAGAATAAACTAAAAAACTCTATTACCGGTTCATGCCACAAACCGGTACTAAAGGTGCTCGTGGGGCCCCACCCTTAGAACCGGTACTAAATGAAAAGCCTTTGTAACAGCCTTAGAACCAGTACTAAAGGAATCAACTAAAAAGCTTTATAAACCTCTAGTGTTATTGAAACTAAAATTATGTAAAATTTATGCAACTAAAATTATCAAAGTATTTTCTGTTCAAAATCATTAAAAGCAAAAAGAATTATCATAAAGATCTTTTTTTATTAGAAACTTTAATAGCAAAAAGAATTATCATAAAATAAAATAAATAAGTAGAAACAAAATAAAATAAGTAAGTAGAAACAAAATAAAATAAACTTTAATAAAATATATAAGTAGAAACAAAACAAAACAAAATAAAATAAAATTTAATAACATAAATAAAATTTATGAAACTAAAATTATCAAAGTATTTTCTGTTCAAAACATTATAAGCAAAAAGAATTTTCATCAAACAAATAAAATAGCAACAGTAAGTATTTTGTTGTAAGTAGAAACAAAACAAACCAAATAAAGCAAAAAAGAAAACAAAAAAAGTGGGAAAAAAGAAAAAAAATGCCATCTATTGGGCCACCACGGCCTGAATACGACTAGAAACCCAACAATGGGCCAGGATTCAGGCCCGCAGTAGGCCCACTAGGCCCACGGGCAAGGAGTGACAAAGTGAAGGAAATATGCCCTAGAGGCAATAATAAAGTGATTATTTATACTTCCTTATATCATGATAAATGTTTATTATTCATGCTAGAATTGTATTAACCGGAAACTTAGTACATGTGTGGATACATAGACAAAACAATGTATCACTAGTATGCCTCTACTTAACTAGCTCGTTGAATCAAAGATGGTTAAGTTTCCTAGCCATAGACATGAGTTGTCATTTGATTAACGGGATCACATCATTAGAGAATGATGTGATTGACTTGACCCATTCCGTTAGCTTAGCATTTGATCGTTTAGTATATTGCTATTGCTTTCTTCATGACTTATACATGTTCCTATGACTATGAGACTATGCAACTCCCGAATACCGGAAGAACACTTTGTGTGCTACCAAACGTCACAACGTAACTGGGTGATTATAAAGGTGCTCTACAGGTATCTCCGATGGTGTTTGTTGGGTTGGCATAGATCGAGATTAGGATTTGTCACTCCGTGTATCGGAGAGGTATCTCTGGGCCCTCTCGGTAATGCACATCACTATAAGCCCTGCAAGCATTGTAACTAATGAGTTAGTTGCGGGATGATGCATTACGGAACGAGTAAAGAGACTTGTCGGTAACGAGATTGAACTTGGTATTGAGATACCGACGATTGAATCTCGGGCAAGTAACATACCGATGACAAAAGGAACAACGTATGTTGTTATGCGGTTTGACCGATAAGGATCTTCGTAGAATATGTGGGAGCCAATATAAGCATCCAGGTTCCGCTATTGGTTATTGACCGGAGACGTGTCTCGGTCATGTTGCTACCTCTTGAGCACTGCGTTGGATTTCCCTGAAGAGGAGAGGATGATGCAACAGAGTAGCGTAAGTATTTCCCTTAGTTTTTGAGAACCAAGGTATCAATCCAGAAGGAGGCTTCACGCTAGTCCCTAGTACCTACACAAAACAAATAGCTCCTCGCAACCAACGCGAATAGGGTTTATCAATCCCTTCACGGTCACTTACGAGAGTGAGATCTGATAGATATGATAGATAATATTTTTGGTATTTTTGGTATAAAGATGCAAAGTAAAATAAAAAGCAAAGTAAAACGCAAAGCATAATAAAGTGATGAAGATTAATATGATGAAAATAGACCCGGGGGCCATAGGTTTCACTAGTGGCTTCTCTCAAGAGCATAAGTATTTTTACGGTGGGTGAACGAATTACTGTTGAGCAATTGACAGAATTGAGCATAGTTATGAGAGTATCTAGGTATGATCATGTATATAGGCATCACGTCCGAGACAGGTAGACCGACTCCTGCCTGCATCTACTACTATTACTCCACTCATCGACCGCTATCCAGCATGCATCTAGAGTATTAAGTTAAAAACAGAGTAACGCCTTAAGCAAGATGACATGATGTAGAGGGATAAATTCATGCAATATGATAAAAACCCTATCTTGTTATCCTCGATGGCAACAATACAATACGTGCCTTGCTGCCCCTTCTGTCACTGGGAAAGGACACCGCAAGATTGAACCCAAAGCTAAGCACTTCTCCCATTGCAAGAAAAACCAATCTAGTAGGCCAAACCAAACTGATAATTCGAAGAGACTTGCAAAGATAACCAATCATACATAAAAGAATTCAGAGAAAATTCAAATATTGCTCATAGATAATCTTGATCATAAACCCACAATTCATCGGTCTCAACAAACACACCGCAAAAAGAAGATTACATCGAATAGATCTCCACGAGAGAGGGGGAGAACATTGTATGGAGATCCAAAAAGAGAGAAGAAGCCATCTAGATAATAACTATGGACCCGAAGGTCTAAGGTAAACTACTCACACTTCATCGGAGAGGCTATGGTGTTGATGTAGAAGCCCTCCGTGGTGGATTCCCCTTCCGGCGGAGCTCCGGAACAGGCCCCAAGATGGGATCTCGTGGGTACAGAAGGTTGCGGAGGTGGAATTAGGTTTTTGGCTCCGTATCTGATCGTTTGGGGGTACGTAGGTATATATAGGAGGAAGGAGTACGTCGGTGGAGCAAATGGGGGCCCACGAGGCAGGGGGCGCGCCCTAGGGGGGGCGCCCTCCACCCTCGTGGCCGCCTCCCTTCTTTCTTGACGTGGGGTCCAAGTCTCCTGGATCATATTCGGTGAGAAAATCACGTTCCCGAAGGTTTCATTCCGTTTGGACTCTGTTTGATATTCCTTTTCTGCGAAACACTGAAATAGGCAAAAAAACAGCAATTCTGGGCTGGGCCTCCGGTTAATAGGTTAGTCCCAAAATTAATATAAAAGTGGAAAATAAAGCCCAATATAGTCCAAAACAGTAGATAATATAGCATGGAGCAATCAAAAATTATAGATACGTTGGAGACGTATCAGGCATCCCCAAGCTTAATTCCTGCTCGTCCTCGAGTAGGTAAATGATAAAAAAAGAATTTTTGATGCGGAGTGCTACTTGGCATAATTTCAATGTAATTCTTCTTAATTGTGGTATGAATATTTAGATCCGAAAGATTCAAGACAAAAGTTCATATTGACATAAAAATAATAATACTTCAAGCATACTAGCTAAGCAATTATGTCCTCTCAAAATAACATGGCCAAAGAAAGTTCATCCCTACAAAATCATATAGTTTAGTCATGCTCCATTTTCGTCACACAAGAATGCTCTCATCATGCACAACCCCGATGACAAGCCAAGCAATTGTTTCATACTTTGATAATCTCAAACTTATAAACTTTCACGCAATATATGAGCGCGAGCCATGGACATAACACTATGGGTGGAATAGAATATGATGATGGGGGTTATGTGGAGAAGGCAAAAAGGAGAAAGTCTCACATCAATGAGGCTAATCGATAGGCTATGGAGATGCCCATCAATTGATGTTAATGCAAGGAGTAGGGATTGCCATGCAACGGATGCACTAGAGCTATAAATGTATGAAAGCTCAACAAAAGAAACTAAGTGGGTGTGCATCCAACTTGCTTGCTCACGAAGACCTAGGGCACTTGAGGAGGCCCATTGTTGGAATATACAAGCCAAGTTCTATAATGAAAAATTCCCACTAGTATATGAAAGTAACAAAACAAGAGACTTTCTATCATGAAGATTATGGTGCTACTTTGAAGCACAAGTATGGCAAAGGATAGTAACATTTTCCCTTCTCTATTTTTCTCTCATTTTTTTGGGCCTTCTATTTTTATGGCCTTTTTTTTATATTCCTCACTTGGGACAATGCTCTAGAAAATGATGATCATCACACTTCTATTTATTTACAACTCAATGATTACAACTTGATACTAGAACAAAGTATGACTCTATATGAATGCCTCCGGCGGTGTACCGGGATATGCAATGAAACAAGAGTGACATGTATGAAAAATTATGAACAGTGGCTTTGCCACAGATACTATGCCAACTACATGATCATGCTAAGCAATATGACAATGATGAATGTGTCATGACGAACGGAATGGTGGAAAGTTGCATGGCAATATATCTCGGAATGGCTATGGAAATGACATAATAGGTAGGTATAGTGGCCGTTTTGAGGAAGATATAAGGAGGTTTATGTGTGAAAGAGCGGATCATATCACGGGGTTTGGATGCACCGGCGAAGTTTGCACCAACTCTCAATGTGAGAAAGGGCAATGCACGGTACCGAAGAGGCTAGCAATGGTGGAAGGGTGAGAGTGCGTATAATCCATGGACTCAACATTAGTCATAAAGAACTCACATACTTATTGCAAAAATCTACAAGCCATCAAAAACCAAAGAACTACGCGCATGCTCCTGAAGGAAATATGCCCTAGAGGCAATAATAAAGTATTATTTATTTCCTTATATCATGATAAAAGTTTATTATTCATTCTAGAATTGTATTAACTGGAAACATAATACTTGTGTGAATACATAGACAAACTGTATGTCACTAGTATGCCTCTACTTGACTAGCTCGTTGATCAAAGATGGTTATGTTTCCTAGCCATAGACATGAGTTGTCATTTGATTAACGGGATCACCTCATTAGGAGAATGACGTGATTGACTTGACCCATCCCGATAGCTTAGCACACGATCGTTTAGTATTCTGCTATTGCTTTCTTCATGACTTATACATGTTCCTTTGACTATGAGATTATGCAACTCCCGTTTACCGGAGGAACACTTTGTGTGCTATCAAACGTCACAACGTAAATGGGTGATTATAAAGGTGCTCTACAGGTGTCTCCAAAGGTACTTGTTGGGTTGGCGTATTTCGAGATTAGGATTTGTCACTTCAATTGTCAGAGAGGTATCTCTGGGCCCTCTCGGTAATGCACATCATTATAAGCCTTGCAAGCATTGCAACTAATGAGTTAGTTGCGGGATGATGTATTATGGAACGAGTAAAGAGACTTGCCGGTAACGAGATTGAACTAGGTATTGAGATACCGACGACCGAATCTCGGGCAAGTAACATACCGATGACAAAGGGAACAACGTATGTTGTTATGCGGTTTGACCGATAAAGATCTTCGTAGAATATGTGGGAGCCAATATGAACATCCAGGTTCCACTATTGGTTATTGACAAGAGAGGTGTCTCGGTCATGTCTACATAGTTCTCGAACCCGTAGGGTCCGCACGCTTAAGGTTTCGATGACGGTTACATTATGAGTTTATGAGTTTGACGTACCGAAGGTTGTTCGGAGTCCCGATGTGATCACAGACATGACGAGGAGTCTCGAAATGGTCGAGACATAAAGATTGATATATTGGAAGCCTATGTTTGGATATCGGAAGTGTTCCGGGTGAAATCGGGATTTTACCGGAGTACCGGGAGGTTACCGGAACCCCCCGGGAGGCTGTTGGGCCTTGGTGGGCCTTAGTGGAAAGGTGAGCACCAGCGGTACTACCGCCTCGCTCACGGTACTACCGCCTAAGGAACCTAAGCGGTACTACCGCCCTGCTCGCGGTACTGCCGCCTAAGGAACCTAAGCGGTACTACCGCTTGGTAGGCGGTACTACCGCCCGACTCCGACTAGGAGCAAGGGGAGTCCTATTCCCGGCGTGAGTAGGACTCCTCCTGGCGCCTCCAAACCTCCCCCTTGGCTCCTTTATATACAAAGGCAGGGGGGCGCCACACACACGATTAATTTGATCTCTTAGCCGTGTGCGGCGCCCCCAACACCAGATTACACCTCGATCATACTGTAGCGGTGCTTAGGCGAAGCCCTGCGTCGGTAGAACGTCAACATCGTCACCACGCCGTCGTGCTGACGAAACTCTCCCTCAACACTCGGCTGGATCGGAGTTCGAGGGACGTCATCGAGCTGAACGTGTGCTGAACTCGGAGGTGCCGTACGTTCGGTGCTTGATCGGTCGGATCGTGAAGAAGTACAACTACATCAACCGTTGATCGGTCGGATCGTCAAGTACGACTACATCGACCACGTTGTCATAACGCTTTCGCTTTCGGTCTACGAGGGTACGTGGACACACTCTCCCTCTCGTTGCTGTACATCACCATGATCCTCTGTGTGAGCGTAGGAATTTTTTTGAATTACTACGAAACCCAACAGCTCCTAGGGGGATAGATTGGTAGGAAAATACCATCGCTCGTCCCCGACCGCCACTCATAAGGAGGACAATCAAAGAACACCTCATGTTTCAAATTTGTTACATAACGTTTACCATACGTGCATGCTACGGGACTTGCAAACTTCAACACAAGCATTTCTCAAATTCACAACTACTCAACTAGCACGACTTTGATATTATCACCTCCATATCTCAAAACAATTATCAAGAATCAAACTTTTCTTAATATCCAACACACTCATAAGAAAGTTTTTACTATTTTTGTATACCTAGCATATTAAAATTATCAAGCAAATTACCATGCTATTTAAGTCTCTCAAAATAATCTAAATGAAGCATGAGAGATTAATAGTTTCTATAAAACAAATCCACCACCGTGCTCTAAAAGATATAAGTGAAGCACTAGAGCAAAACTATAAAGCTCAAAAGATATAAGTGAAGCACATAGAGCAAAACTATAAAGCTCAAAAGATATAAGTGAAGCACATAGAGTATTCTAACAAATTCCAATTCATGTATGGCTCTCTCCAAAGGTGTGTACAGAAAGGATGATTGTGGTAAACTAAAAAGAAAATACTCAAATCATACAAGACGCTCCAAGCAAAACACATATCATGTGGTGAATAAAAATATAGCTCCAAGTAAAGTTACCGATGGAAGTAGACGAAAGACGGGATGCCTTCCGGGGCATACCCAAGCTTTGACTTTTTGGTGTCCTTAGATTATCTTGGGGGTGCCAGGGGCATCCCCAATCTTAGGCTCTTGCCACTCCTTGTTCCATAATCCATCAAAAATTTCACCCAAAACTTGAAAACTTCACAACACAAAACTCAACAGAAATCTCGTGAGCTCCGTTAGCGAAAGAAAACAAAGGACCACTTCAAGGTACTATAATGAACTCATTCTTTATTTATATTGGTGTTAAAACTAATGTATTCCAACTTCTCTATGGTTTATAAACTATTTTACTAGACACAGATTCATCAAAATAAGCAAACAACACACGAAAAACAGAATCTGTCAAAAACAGAACAGTCTGTAGTAATCTGTAACTAACACAAACTTCTGGAACTCCAAAAAATCAGCCAAAATAGGACGACCTAGGAAATTTGTTTATTGATCAGAAGCAATTGGAATCACTATTTTATCACGTTCTGGTGATTTTTAACAATTGTTTTCGTGAACAGAAAGTTTCTGGAAGTTACAACAAGATCAAATAACTATCATCCAAGAAGATCCTATAGGTTTAACTTGGCACAAACACTAATTAAAACATAAAACCACATATAAACAGAAGGTAGATGGATAATTTATTCCTAAAGAGAAGCAAAAAGCAAAAAACTAAAAATAAAATTGGGTTGCCTCCCAACAAGCGCTATCGTTTAACGCCCCTAGCTAGGCATAAAAGTAAGGATAGATCTAGGTATTGCCATCTTTGGTAGGCAATCCATAAGTGGCTCTCATGATAGATTCATATGGTAATTTTATTTTCTTCCTAGGGAAGTGTTCCATGCCCTTCTTTAATGGAAATTGAAATCTAATATTCCCTTCCTTCATATCAATAATTGCACCAACCGTTCTAAGGAAAGGTCTACCAAGAATAATAGGACAAGAAGGATTGCAATCTATATCAAGAACGATAAAATCTACGGACACATAATTCCTATTTGCAACAATAAGAACATCATTAATTCTTCCCATAGGTTTCTTAAGTGGAATCCGCAAGATGCAAGTTTAGAGAGCAATCATCAAAATCGCGGAAATCTAGAAAATCACACAAGGTTTTGGGAATAGTGGAGACACTAGCACCCAAATCACATAAAGCATAAAATTCATGATCCTTAATCTTAATTTTAATAGTTGGTTCCCACTCATCATAAAGTTTTCTACGGATAGAAACTTCCAACTCAAGTTTTTCTTCATAAGACTGCATCAAGGCATCAACGATATGTTTGGTAAACGCTTTATTTTGACTATAAGCATGAGGAAAATTTAGCACAGATTGCAACAAGGAAATACAATCAATTAAAGAGCAACTTTCATAATTAAATTCCTTGAAATCCATTATAGTGGGTTTAGCAACATCTAGGGTTTTAATCTTTTCAATCCCACTTTTATGAATTTCATCATCAAGATCTAAAAACTCCAAATTTTTGGAACGCCTTCTAGGTAAAGGTAGATCATATTCAGTCTCATCAAGATTCATATTGCAAAACAAAGATTTAATAGGGGACACATCAGTAACTTTTAGATATTCATCTTGATTTTCATAGGAATTGGAAGAACACGCTTTAATAAAGGCATCTTTCATAGCACGCATCCTAGCGGTTCTTTCCTTGCACTCATCAATGGAAATTCTCATGGATTTGAGAGACTCATTGATATCATGCTTAGGAGGAATAGATCTAAGCTTTAAAGAATCAACATCAAGAGAAATTATATCAACGTTCCTAGCCAATTCATCAACTTTAAGTAATTTTTCTTCAAGCAAGGCATTGAAATTCTTTTGTGAATTCATAAACTCTTTAACACTAGTCTCAAATTCAGAGGGCATCTTATTAAAATTTCCAAAAGAGTTGTTGTAGGAATTTCCATAATTATTAGAGGAATTACTAGGATAAGGCCTAGGAATAAAGTTTCCTCTATATGCATTGTTACCAAAATTATTCCTGCCAACAAAATTCACATCCATAGGTTCATTATTATTCTCAATCAAAGTAGACAAAGGCATATCATTGGGATCAGAAGAAGCACTCTTAGTAGAAAATAATTTCATAAGTTCATCCATCTTTCCACTCAAAACATTAATTTCTTCTATCATATGCACTTTTTTATTAGTAGATCTTTCAGTGTGCCATTGAGAATAATTAACCATAATATTATCTAGGAGTTTAGTAGCATCTCCTAAAGTGATTTCCATAAAAGTGACTCCCGCGGCCGAATCGAAAAGATTTCTAGAAGCAAAATTCAATCCGGCATAAATTTTTTGAATAATCATCCACAAATTTAGACCATGAGTAGGGCAATTACGTATCATTAATTTCATTCTCTCCCAAGCTTGTGCAACATGTTCATGGTCACGTTGCTTAAAATTCATGATATCGTTTGTAAGAGAGATGATCTTAGCGGGAGGAAAATACTTAGAGATAAAAGCATCTTTGCACTTGTTCCAAGAATCAATACTATTTTTGGGCAACGACGAAAACCAAGCTTTAGCACGATCTCTAAGCGAAAAAGGAAATATCTTCAATTTAACGATATCATTGTCAACATCTTTCTTCTTTTGCATATCACATAAACCAACGAAGCTATTTAGATGAGTAGCGGCATCTTACTAGGAAGGCCGACGAATTGATCTTTCATAACAAGATTCAACAAAGCAACATTGATTTCACAAGATTCGGTATTGGTAAGAGGAGCAATCGGAGTGCTAAGGAAATCATTATTGTTGGTATTGGTAAAGTCACACAATTTGGTATTATCTTGAGTCATCATGACAAACAAGCAATCCAACACACGAGCAACTAGAAAGCAAGCGAGAAAAAGGCAAACGGAAAAGAGAGGGCGAATAAAACGGCAAGGGTGAAGTGGGGGAGAGGAAAACAAGAGGCAAATGGCAAATAATGTAATGCGAGAGATAAGGGATTGTGATGGGTACTTGGTGCCAGAAATTGCTCGTTGTCGGGAGTCAAATCTTGACTGACTTCGCGCAAACCTCCCCGGCAACGGCGCCAGAAATTCTTCTTGCTACCTCTTGAGCACTGCGTTGGATTTCCCCGAAGAGGAGAGGATGATGCAGCAGAGTAGCGTAAGTATTTCCCTCAGTTTTTGAGAACCAAGGTATCAATCCAGTAGGAGGCTTCACGCTAGTCCCTAGTACCTACACAAAACAAATAGCTCGTCGCAACCAACGCGAATAGGGGTTGTCGATCCCTTCACGGTCACTTACGAGAGTGAGATCTGATAGATATGATAGATAATATTTTTGGTATTTTTGGTATAAAGATGCAAAGTAAAATAAAAAGCAAAGTAAAAAGCAAAGCAATAATAAAGTGATGAAGATTAATATGATGAAAATAGACCCCGGGGCCATAGGTTTCACTAGTGGCTTCTCTCAAGAGCATAAGTATTTTTACGGTGGGTGAACGAATTACTGTTGAGCAATTGACAGAACTGAGCATAGTTATGAGAGTATCTAGGTATGATCATGTATATAGGCATCACGTCCGAGACAGGTAGACCGACTCCTGCCTGCATCTACTACTATTACTCCACTCATCGACCGCTATCCAGCATGCATCTAGAGTATTAAGTTAAAAACAGAGCAACGCCTTAAGCAAGATGACATGATGTAGAAGGATAAATTCATGCAATATGATAAAAAAACCATCTTGTTATCCTCGATGGCAACAATACAATACGTGCCTTGCTGCCCCTTCTGTCACTGGGAAAGGACACCGCAAGATTGAACCCAAAGCTAAGCACTTCTCCCATTGCAAGAAAAACCAATCTAGTAGGCCAAACCAAACTGATAATTCGAAGAGACTTGCAAAGATAACCAATCATACATAAAAGAATTGAGAGAAGATTCAAATATTGCTCATAGATAATCTTGATCACAAACCCACAATTCATCGGTCTCAACAAACACACCGCAAAAAGAAGATTACATCGAATAGATCTCCACGAGAGATGGGGAGAACATTGTATTGAGATCCAAAAAGAGAGAAGAAGCCATCTAGCTAATAACTATGGACCCGAAGGTCTGAGGTAAACTACTCACACTTCATCGAAGAGGCTATGGTGTTGATGTAGAAGCCCTCCATGGTGGATTCCCCTTTCGGCGGAGCTCCGGAACAGGCCCCAAGATGGGATCTCGTGGGTACAGAAGGTTGCGGTGGTGGAATTAGGTTTTTGGCTCCGTATCTAATCATTTGGGGGTACGTAGGTATAAATAGGAGGAAGGAGTCTGTCGGTGGAGCAAAGGAGGGCCCACGAGGCAGGGGGCGCGCCCTAGGGGGGTGCCCTCCACCCTCGTGGCCGCCTCCCTTCTTTCTTGACGTGGGGTCCAAGTATCCTGGATCATATTCGGTGAGAAAATCACGTTCCCAAAGGTTTCATTCCGTTTGGACTCTGTTTGATATTCTGTTTCTTCGAAACTCTGAAATAGGCAAAAAACAGCAATTCTGGGCTGGGCCTCCGGTTAATAGGTTAGTCCCAAAAGTAATATAAAAGTGAAAAATAAAGCCCAATATAGTCCAAAACAGTAGATAATATAGCATGGAGCAATCAAAAATTATAGATACGTTGGAGACGTATCAGGCATCCCCTAGCTTAATTCATGCTCGTCCTCGAGTAGGTAAATAATAAAAAAGAATTTTTGATGCGGAGTGCTACTTGGCATAATTTCAATGTAATTCTTCTTAATTATGGTATAAATATTTAGATCCGAAAGATTCAAGACAAAAGTTCATATTGACATAAAAATAATAACACTTCAAGCATACTAACTAAGCAATTATGTCCTCTCAAAATAACATGGCCAAAGAAAGTTATCCCTACAAAATCATATAGTCTGGCTATGCTCTATCTTCACCACACAAAGTATTTAAATCATGCACAACCCCGATGACAAGCCAAGCAATTGTTTCATACTTTTTACATTTTCAAAACTTTTTCAATCTTCACGCAATACATGAGCGTGAGCCATGGATATAACACTATATGTGGAATAGAATGGTGGGTGTGGAGAAGACAAAAAGAGGGGAAGATAGTCTCACATCAACTAGGCGTATCAACGGTCTATGGAGATGCCCATCAATAGATATCAATGTGAGTGAGTAGGGATTGCCATGCAACGGATGCACTAGAGCTATAAGTATATGAAAGCTCAACAAAAGAAACTAAGTGGGTGTGCATCCAACTCGCTTGCTCACGAAGACCTAGGGCATTTTGAGGAAGCCCATCATTGGAATATATAAGCCAAGTTCTATAATGAAAAATTCCCACTAGTATATGAAAGTGACAAAATGAGAGACTCTCTATCATGAAGATCATGGTGCTACTTTGAAGCACAAGGGTGGTAAAAGGATAGTAACATTGTCCCTTCTCTCTTTTTCTCTTGTTTTTTTATTTGGGCCTTTTCTCTTTTTTTTATGGCCTTTTTTTTCGTCCGGAGTCTCATCCCGACTTGTGGGGAAATCATAGTCTCCATCATCCTTTCCTCACTTGGGACAATGCTCTAAAAATGATGACCATCACACTTTTATTTTTCTTACAACTCAACAATTACAACTCGATACTTAGAACAAAGTATGACCCTATATGAATGCTTCCGACGGTGTACTGGGATGTGCAATGAATCAAGAGTGACATGTATGAAAGAATTATGAATGGTGGCTTTGCCACAAATACGATGTCAACTACATGATCATGCTAAGCAATATGACAATGGTGGAGAGTGTCATAATAAACGGAACGGTGGAAAGTTGCATGGCAATATATCTCGGAATGGCTATGGAAATGCCATGATAGGTAGGTATGGTGGCTGTTTTGAGGAAGGTATATGGTGGGTGTATGATACCGGCGAAAGGTGCACGGTATTAGAGAGGCTAACAATGGTGGAAGGAAGGAAAAGTGCGTATGATCCATGGACTCAACATTAGTCATAAAGAACTCATATACTTATTGCAAAAATCTACAAGTTATCAAAGCAAAGTATTACACGCATGCTCCTAGGGGGATAGATTGGTAGGAAAAGACCATCGCTCGTCCCCGACCGCCACTCATAAGGAAGACAGACAATGAATAAATCGTGCTCCGACTTCATCACATAACGGTTCACCATACGTGCATGTTACGGGAATCACAAACTTTAACACAAGTATTTCTCAAATTCACAACTACTCAACTAGCATGACTCTAATATCACCATTTTCATATCTCAAAACAATTATCAAGCATCAAACTTTTCTTAGTATTCAACGCACTCAAAAGAAAGTTTTACATGTCTTGAATACCAAGCATATTAAGATTATTAAGCAAATTACCATGCTATTTAAGTCTCTCAAAATAATCTAAGTGAAGCATGAGAGATCAATAGTTTCTATAAAACAAATCCACCACCGTGCTCTAAAAGATATAAGTGAAGTACTAGAGCAAAACTATAAAGCTCAAAAGATATAAGTGAAGCACATAGAGCAAAACTATAAAGCTCAAAAGATATAAGTGAAGCACATAGAGTATTCTAACAAATTCCAATTCATGTATAGCTCTCTCAAAAGGTGTGTACAGCAAGGATGATTGTGGTAAACTAAAAAGCAAAGACTCAAATCATACAAGACGCTCCAAGCAAAACACATATCATGTGGTGAATAAAAATATAGCTCCAAGTAAAGTTACCGATGGAAGTAGACGAAAGAGGGGATGCCTTCCGGGGCATACCAAAGCTTTGACTTTTTGGTGTCCTTAGATTGTCTTGGGGGTTCCATGGGCATCCCCAAGCTTAGGCTCTTGTCACTCCTTGTTCCATAATCCATCAAAAAATTTCACCCAAAACTTGAAAACTTCACAACACAAAACTCAACAGAAATCTCGTGAGCTCCGTTAGCGAAAGGAAACAAAGGACCACTTCAAGCTAATGTAATGAACACATTCTTTATTTATATTGGTGTTAAACCTACTGCATTCCAACTTCTCTATGGTTTATAAACTATTTTACTAGCCATAGATTCATCAAAATAAGCAAACAACACACGAAAAACAGAATCTGTCAAAAAGAGAACAGTCTGTAGTAATCTGTAACTAACGCAAACTTCTGGAACTCCAAAATATCAGCCAAAATAGGACGACCTAGGCAATTTTTTTATTGATCAGAAGCAATTTGAATCACTATTTTATCACGTTCTGGTGATTTTTAACAATAGTTTTCGTGAACAGAAAGTTTCTGGAAATTACAGCAAGATCAAATAACTATCATCCAAGAAGATCCTATAGGTTTAACTTGGCACAGACACTAATTAAAACATAAAACCACATCTAAACAGAAGGTAGATAGATAATTTATTCCTAAACAGAAGCCAAAAGCAAAAAACTAAAAATAAAATTGGGTTGCCTCCCAACAAGCGCTATCTTTTAACGCCCTTAGCTAGGCATAAAAGCAATGATATATCTAGGTATTGCCATCTTTGATAGGCAATCCATAAGTGGCTCTCATGATAGATTCATATGGTAATTTTATTTTCTTCCTAGGGAAGTGTTCCATGCCCTTCTTTAATGGAAATTGAAATCTAATTTTCCCTTCCTTCATATCAATAATTGCACCAACCGTTCTAAGGAAAGGTCTACCAAGAATAATAGGACAAGAAGGATTGCAATCTATATCAAGAACGATAAAATCTATGGGCACATAATTCCTATTTGCAACAATAAGAACGTCATTAATTCTTCCCATAGGTTTTTTAATAGTGGAATTCGCAAGATGCAAGTTTAGAGAGCAATCATCAAAATCACGGAAATCTAGCAAATCACACAAGGTTTTGGGAATAGTGGAGACACTAGCACCCAAATCACATAAAGCATAAAATTCATGATCCTTAATCTTAATTTTAATAGTTGGTTCCCACTCATCATAAAGTTTTCTACGGATAGAAACTTCCAACTCAAGTTTTTCTTCATAAGATTGCATCAAGGCATCAACGATATGTTTGGTAAACGCTTTATTTTGACTATAAGCATGAGGAGAATTTAGCATGGATTGCAACAAGGAAATACAATCAATTAAAGAGCAACTTTCATAAATAAATTCCTTGAAATCCAATATAGTGGGTTTAGCAACATCTAGGGTTTTAATCTTTTCAATCCCACTTTTATCAATTTCATCATCAATATCTAAAAACTCCGAATTTTTGTAACGCCTTCTAGGTAAAGGTAAATCATAGTCAGTCTCATCAAGATTCATATTGCGAAACAAAGATTTAATAGGGGACACATCAATAACTTTTTGATCTTCATCTTGATTTTCATAGGAATTGGAAGAACATGCTTTAATAAAGGCATCTTTCATAGCACGCATCCTAGCGGTTCTTTCCTTGCACTCATCAATGGAAATTCTCATGGATTTGAGAGACTCATTGATATCATGCTTAGGAGGAATAGATCTAAGCTTTAAAGAATCAACATCAAGAGAAATTCTATCAACGTTCCTAGCCAATTCATCAACCTTAAGTAATTTCTCTTCAAGCAAGGCATTGAAATTCTTTTGTGAATTCATAAAATCTTTAACACTAGTCTCAAATTCAGAGGGCATCTTATTAAAATTTCCATAAGAGTTGTTGTAGGGATTTCCATAATTATTAGAGGAATTACTAGGATAAGACCTAGGATTAAAGTTTCCTCTATAGGCGTTGTTACCAAAATTATTCCTACCAACAAAATTCACATCCATAGATTCATTATTATTCTCAATCAAAGTAGACAAAGCCATATCATTGGGATCAGAAGAAGCACTCTTAGCAGCAAATAATTTCATAAGTTCATCCATCTTTCCACTCAAAACATTAATTTCCTCTATCGCATGCACTTTTTTATTAGTAAATCTTTCAGTGTGCTATTGAGAATAATTAACCATAATATTATCTAGGAGTTTAGTAGCATCTCCTAAAGTGATTTCCATAAAATTGCCTCCCGCGGCCGAATCGAAAAGATTTCTAGAAGCAAAATTCAATCCGGCATAAAATTTTTGTATAATCATCCACAAATTCAAACCATGAGTAGGGCAATTACGTACCATTAATTTCATTCTCTCCCAAGCTTGTGCAATATGTTCATGGTCAAGTTGCTTAAAATTCGTAATATCGTTTCTAAGAGAGATGATCTTAGCGGGAGGAAAATACTTAGAGATAAAAGCATCTTTGCACTTGTTCCAAGAATCAATACTATTTTTAGGCAAAGACGAAAACCAAGCTTTAGCACGATCTCTAAGCGAAAAAGGAAATAGCTTCAATTTAACAATATCATTGTCAACATCTTTCTTCTTTTGCATACCACATAAATCAACGAAGCTATTTAGATGAGTAGCGACATCTTCACTAGGAAGGCCGGCGAATTGATCTTTCATAACAAGATTCAACAAAGCAGCATTGATTTCACAAGATTCAGTATTGGTAAGAGGAGCAATCGGAGTGCTAAGGAAATCATTATTGTTGGTATTGGTAAAGTCACACAATTTGGTATTATCTTGAGCCATCGTGACAAACAAGCAATCCAACACACGAGCAAACAAAAAGCAAGCGAGAAAAAGGCAAACGGAAAAGAGAGGGCGAATAAAATGGCAAGGGTGAAGTGGGGGAGAGGAAAATGAGAGGCAAATGGCAAATAATGTAATGCGAGAGATAAGGGATTGTGATGGGTACTTGGTGCCAGAAATTGCTCGTTGTCGGGAGTCAAATCTTGACTTGACTTCACGCAAACCTCCCCGGCAACGCCGCAAGAAATTCTTCTTGCTACCTCTTGAGCACTGCGTTGGATTTCCCCGAAGAGGAGAGGATGATGCAGCAGAGTAGCGTAAGTATTTCCCTTAGTTTTTGAGAACCAAGGTATCAATCCAGTAGGAGGCTTCACGCTAGTCCCTAGTACCTACACAAAACAAATAGCTCCTCGCAACCAACACGAATAGGGGTTGTCAATCCCTTCACGGTCACTTACGAGAGTGAGATCTGATAGATATGATAGATAATATTTTTGGTATTTTTGGTATAAAGATGCAAAGTAAAATAAAAAGCAAAGTAAAAAGCAAAGCAATAATAAAGTGATGAAGATTAATATGATGAAAATAGACCCGGGGGCCATAGGTTTCACTAGTGGCTTTCTCTCAAGAGCATAAGTATTTTATGGTGGGTGAACGAATTACTGTTGAGCAATTGACAGAATTGAGCATAGTTATGAGAGTATCTAGGTATGATCATGTATATAGGCATCACGCCCGAGACAAGTAGACCGACTCCTGCCTGCATCTACTACTATTACTCCACTCATCGACCGCTATCCAACATGCATCTAGAGTATTAAGTTAAAAATAGAGTAACGCCTTAAGCAAGATGACATGATGTAGAGGGATAAATTCATGCAAGATGATCAAAAAAACCATCTTGTTATCCTCGATGGCAACAATACAATACGTGCCTTGCTGCCCCTTCTGTCACTGGGAAAGGACACCGCAAGATTGAACCCAAAGCTAAGCACTTCTCCCATTGCAAGAAAAACCAATCTAGTAGGCCAAACCAAAATGATAACTCGAAGAGATTTGCAAAGATAACCAATCATACATAAAAGAATTCAGAGAAGATTCAAATATTGCTCATAGATAATCTTGATCATAAACCCACAATTCATCGGTCTCAACAAACACACCGCAAAAAGAAGATTACATCGAATAGATCTCCACGAGAGAGGGGGAGAACATTGTATTGAGATCCAAAAAGAGAGAAGAAGCCATCTAGCTAATAACTATGGACCCGAAGGTCTGAGGTAAACTACTCACACTTCATCGGAGAGGCTATGGTGTTGATGTAGAATCCCTCCGTGGTGGATTCCCCTTCCGGTGGAGCTCCGGAACAGGCCCCAAGATGGGATCTCGTGGGTACAGAAGGTTGCGGCGGTGGAATTAGGTTTTTGGCTCCGTATCTGATCGTTTGGGGGTACGTAGGTATATATAGGAGGAAGGAGTACGTCGGTGGAGCAAAGGGGGCCCACGAGGGAGGGGGGCGCGCCCTGGGAGGGGGGGCGCCCTCCACCCTCGTGGCCGCCTCCCTTCTTTCTTGACGTGGGGTCCAAGTCTCCTGGATCATATTCGGTGAGAAAATCACGTTCCCGAAGGTTTCATTCTGTTTGGACTCCGTTTGATATTCCATTTCTTTGAAACTCTGAAATAGGCAAAAAACAGCAATTCTGGGCTGGGCCTCCGGTTAATAGGTTTGTCCCAAAAGTAATATAAAAGTGTAAAATAAAGCCCAATATAGCCAAAACAGTAGATAATATAGCATGGAGCAATCAAAAAATATAGATACGTTGGAGACGTATCAGGGCCGGCCCACCCTTTCCTTCCTCCCTCCTTCCTCTTCCTTCCCTCTCCCACTCCAAATAGGAAGGGGGGAATCCTACTCCCGGTGGGAGTAGGACTCCCCTTGGCGTGCCCTCCTCCTGGCCGGCCACCTCCTCCCCTGGTCCTTTATATACGGGGGCAGGGGGGCACCCCTAAACACACAAGTTGATCAGTTGATCTCTCCCAGCCGTGTGCGGTGCCCCCCTCCACCATAATCCACCTCGATAATATCGTAGCGGTGCTTAGGCGAAGCCCTGCATCGGTAGCAACATCATCACCGTCATCACGCCGTCGTGCTGACGAAACTCTCCGGCGTAGCTTTGCTGGATCGAAGCTCGCGGGACGTCATCGAGTTGAACATGTGCAGAACTCGGAGGTGCCGTGCGTTCGGTACTTGGATCGTCGGATCGTGAAGACGTACGACTACTTCAACTACGTTGTGTCAACGCTTCCGTTTCCGGTCTACGAGGGTACGTAGACATCACTCTCCCCTCTCGTTGCTATGCATCACCATGATCTTTGTGTGCGTAGGTGCAATTTTTTTGAAATTACTACGTTCCCCAACAGTGGCATCCGAGCCAGGTTATGCGTAGATGTTTATGCACGAGTAGAAAACAAGTGAGTTGTGGGCAATACAAGTCATACTGCTTACCAGCATGTCATACTTTGATTCGGCGATATTGTTGGATGAAGCGGCCCGGACCGACATTACGCGTACGCTTACGCAAGACTGGTTCTATCGCCGTGCTCAGCACACTGGTGGCTAGCGGGTGTCAGTTTCTCCAAGTTTAGTTGAATCGAGTGTGGCTACGCCCGATCCTTGTTGAAGTTTAAAATATCACATACTTGACGACATATTGTTGTGGTTTTGATGCGTAGGTAAGAACGGTTCTTGCTCAGCCCGTAGCAGCCACGTAAAACTTGCAACAACAAAGTACAGGATGTCTAACTTGTTTTTGCAGGGCATGTTGTGATGTGATATGGTCAAGATATGATGCTATACTTTATTGTATGACATGATCATGTTTTGTAACATAGTTATCGGCAACTGGCAGGAGCCATATGGTTGTCGCTTTATTGTATGCAATGCAATCACCCTGTAATTGCTTCACTTTATCTCTAAGCGGTAGCGATAGTCGTAGAAGCAATAGTTGGCGAGATGACAACGATGCTACGATGGAGATCAAGGTGTCGCGCCGGTGACGATGGTGATCATGACGGTGCTTCGGAGATGGAGATCACAAGCACAAGATGATGATGGCCATATCATATCACTTATATTGATTGCATGTGATGTTTATCCTTTATGCATCTTGTCTTTCTTTGATTGACGGTAGCATTATAAGATGATCTCTCACTAAATTTCAAGGTACAAGTGTTCTCCATGAGTATGCACCGTTGCGAAAGTTTGTCGTGCCGAGACACCGCGTGATGATCGGGTGTGATAAGCTCTACATTCACATACAACGGGTGCAAGCCAGTTTTTGCACACGCAGAATACTCGGGTTAAACTTGACGAGCCTAGCATATGCAGATATGGCCTCGGAACACTGAGACCGAAAGGTCGAGCGTGAATCATTAGTAGATATGATCAACATAGTGATGTTCACCGTTGAAAACTACTCCATCTCACGTGATGAACGGACATGGTTTAGTTGATATGGATCACGTTATCACTTAGATGATTAGAGGGATGTCTATGTAAGTGGGAGTTCTTTAGTAATATGATTAATTGAACTTTAATTTATCATGAACTTAGTACCTGATAGTATTTTGCATGTCTATGTTGTTGTAGATAGATGGCCCGTGCTGTTGTTCCGTTGAATTTTAATGTGTTCCTTGAGAAAGCTAAGTTGAAAGATGATGGTAGAAACTACACGGACTGGGTCCGTAACTTGAGGATTATCCTCATTGCTGCACAGAAGAATTACATACTGGAAGCATCGTTGGGTGCCAAACCTGCTGCAGGAGCTGAACCAGAAGTTATGAACGTCTGGCAAAGCAAAGCTGATGACTACTCGATAGTTCAGTGTGCCATGCTTTACGGCTTGGAACCGGGACTTCAACGACGTTTTGAACGTCATGGAGCATATGAGATGTTCCAGGAGTTGAAGTTAATATTTCAAGCAAATGCCCGGATTGAGAGATATGAAGTCTCCAATAAGTTCTACAGCTGCAAGATGGAGGAGAATAGTTCTGTCAGTGAACATATACTCAAAATGTCTGGGTATAATAATCACTTGATTCAACTGGGAGTTAATCTTCCTGATGATAGTGTCATTGACAGAATTCTCCAATCACTGCCACCAAGCTACAAGAGCTTTGTGATGAACTATAATATGCAAGGGATGGAGAAAACAATTCCCGAGCTCTTCGCGATGCTAAAGGCTGCGGAGGTAGAAATTAAGAAAGGGTAAAGGGAAGAAGGGGAAGTTCAAGAAGAACAACAAGCAATTTGCTGCTCAAGAGAAGAAACCCAAGTCTGGACCTAAGCCTGAGACTGAGTGCTTCTACTGCAAAGGGACTGGTCACTGGAAGCGGAATTGCCCCAAGTATTTGGCGGATAAGAAGGATGGCAAAGTGAAAGGTATAATTGATATACATGTTATTGATGTGTACCTTACTAATGCTCGCAGTAGCGCCTGGGTATTTGATACTGGTTCTGTTGCTAATATTTGCAACTCGAAACAGGGGCTATGGACCAAGCGAAGATTGGCTAAGGACGAGGTGACGATGCGCGTGGGAAATGGTTCCAAAGTCGATGTGATCGCAGTCGGCACTCTACCTCTACATCTACCTTCGGGATTAGTATTAGACCTGAATAATTGTTATTTGGTGCCAGCGTTAAGCATGAACATTATATCTGGATCTTGTTTGATGCGAGACGGTTATTCATTTAAATCAGAGAATAATGATTGTTCTATTTATATGAGTAATATATTTTATGGTCATGCACCCTTGAAGAGTGGTCTGTTCATATTGAATCTCGATAGTGATGATACACATATTCATAATATTGAAGCTAAAAGATGCAGAGTTGATAATGATAGTGCAACTTATTTGTGGCACTGCCATTTGGGTCATATTGGTGTAAAGCGCATGAAGAAACTCCATACTGATGGACTGTTGGAATCACTTGATTATGAATCACTTGGTACTTGCGAACCGTCTCATGGGCAAGATGACTAAAACGCCGTTCTCCGGAACTATGGAGTGAGCAACTGATTTGTTGGAGATCACACATACTGATGTATGT
The DNA here is from genome assembly GCF_018294505.1 of Triticum aestivum. Classification (NCBI taxonomy): domain Eukaryota; kingdom Viridiplantae; phylum Streptophyta; class Magnoliopsida; order Poales; family Poaceae; genus Triticum; species Triticum aestivum. Next base: position 11,419,476 of record NC_057814.1, read on the forward strand.
GGTCCAATGAACATTGAGGCTCGCGGCGGGTATCGTTATTTTCTCACCTTCACAGATGATTTGAGCAGATATGGGTATATCTACTTAATGAAACATAAGTCTGAAACATTTGAAAAGTTCAAAGAATTTCAGAGTGAAGTGGAAAATCATCGTAACAAGAAAATAAAGTTTCTGCGATCTGATCATGGAGGAGAATATTTGAGTTACGAGTTTGGTCTTCATTTGAAACAATGCGGAATAGTTTCGAAACTCACGCCACCTGGAACACCACAGCGTAATGGTGTGTCCAAACGTCGTAATCGTACTTTACTGGATATGGTGCGATCTATGATGTCTCTTACTGATTTACCGCTATCGTTTTGGGGTTATGCTTTAGAGACGGTTGCATTCACTTTAAACATGGCACCATCGAAATCCGTTGAGACGACTCCTTATGAACTGTGGTTTGGCAAGAAACCAAAGTTGTCGTTTCTGAAAGTTTGGGGTTGCGATGCTTATGTGAAAAAGCATCAACCTGATAAGCTCGAACCCAAATCGGAGAAATGTGTCTTCATAGGATACCCAAAGGAGACTATTTGTTACACCTTCTATCACAGATCCGAAAGCAAGACATTCGTTGCTAAGAATGGATCCTTTCTAGAGAAGGAGTTTCTCTCGAAAGAAGTGAGTGGGAGGAAGGTAGAACTTGATGAGGTAACTGTACCTGCTCCCTTATTGGAAAGTAGTTCTTCACAGAAATTGGTTCCTGTGATGCCTACACCAATTAGTGAGGAAGCTAATGATGATGATCATGAAACTTCAGATCAAGTTACTACCGAACCTCGTAGGTCAACCAGAGTAAGATCCGCACCAGAGTGGTACGGAAATCCTGTTCTGGAGGTCATGTTACTTGACCATGACGAACCTACGAACTATGAGGAAGCAATGATGAGCCCAGATTCCGCAAAATGGCTTGAGGCCATGAAATCTGAGATAGGATCCATGTATGAGAACAAAGTGTGGACTTTGGTGGATTTGCCCGATGATCGGCAAGCCATAGAAAATAAATGGATCTTCAAGAGGAAGACTGACGTTGACGGTAATGTTACTGTTTACAAAGCTCGACTTGTTGCAAAAGGTTTTCGACAAGTTCAAGGAGTTGACTATGATGAGACCTTCTCACCCGTAGCGATGCTTAAGTCCGTCCGAATCATGTTAGCAATTGCTGCATTTTATGATTATGAAATTTGGCAAATGGATGTAAAGACTACGTTCCTGAATGGATTTCTGGAAGAAGAGTTGTATATGATGCAACCTGAAGGTTTTATCGATCCAAAGAGTGCTCACAAAGTGTGCAAGCTCCAGCGATCCATCTATGGACTGGTGCAAGCATCTCGTAGTTGGAATAAACGCTTTGATAGTGTGATCAAAGCATATGGTTTTATACAGACTTTTGGAGAAGCCTGTATTTACAAGAAAGTGAGTGGGAGCTCTGTAGCATTTCTAATATTAGATGTGGATGACATATTGTTGATTGGAAATGATATAGAATTTCTGGATAGCATAAAGGGATACTTGAATAAGAGTTTTTCTATGAAAGACCTCGGTGAAGCTGCTTATATATTGGGCATCAAGATCTATAGAGATAGATTAAGATGCTTAATTGGACTTTCACAAAGCACATACCTTGACAAAGTTTTGAAGAAGTTCAAAATGGATCAAGCAAAGAAAGGGTTCTTGCCTGTGTTGCAAGGTGTGAAGTTGAGTAAGACTCAATGCCCGACCACTGCAGAAGATAGAGAGAAAATGAAAGATGTTCCCTATGCTTCATCCATAGGCTCTATCATGTATGCAATGCTGTGTACCAGACCTGATGTGTGCCTTGCTATTAGTTTAGCAGGGAGGTACCAAAGTAATCCAGGAGTGGATCACTGGACAGCGGTCAAGAACATCCTGAAATACCTGAAAAGGACTAAGGATATGTTTCTCATTTATGGTGGTGACAAAGAGCTCGTCGTAAACGGTTACGTCGATGCAAGCTTTGACAATGATCCGGACAACTCTAAGTCGCAAACCGGATACGTGTTTATATTAAACGGTGGAGCTGTCAGTTGGTGCAGTTCTAAGCAAAGCGTCGTGGCGGGATCTACGTGTGAAGCGGAGTACATTGCTGCTTCGGAAGCAGCAAATGAAGGAGTCTGGATGAAGGAGTTCATATCCGATCTAGGTGTTGTACCTAGTAAATCGGGTCCAATGAAAATCTTTTGTGACAATACTGGTGCGATTTCCTTGGCAAAGTAATCCAGATTTCACAAGAGAACCAAGCACATCAAGAGACGCTTTAATTCCATCCGCGATCAAGTCAAGGAGGGAGACATAGAGATTTGCAAGATACATACGGATCTGAATGTTGCAGACCCGTTGACTAAGCCTCCCTCACGAGCAAAACATGATCAGCACCAAGACTCCATGGGTGTTAGAATCATTACTGTGTAATCTAGATTATTGACTCTACTGCAAGTGGGAGACTGAAGGAAATATGCCCTAGAGGCAATAATAAAGTGATTATTTATATTTCCTTATATCATGATAGATGTTTATTATTCATGCTAGAATTGTATTAACCGGAAACTTAGTACATGTGTGGATACATAGACAAAACAATGTGTCACTAGTATGCCTCTACTTAACTAGCTCGTTGAATCAAAGATGGTTAAGTTTCCTAGCCATAGACATGAGTTTTCATTTGATTAACGGGATCACATCATTAGAGAATGATGAGATTGACTTGACCCATTCCATTAGCTTAGCATTTGATCGTTTAGTATATTGCTATTGCTTTCTCCATGACCTATACATGTTCCTATGACTATGAGACTATGCAACTCCCGAATACCGGAAGAACACTTTGTGTGCTACCAAACGTCATAATGTAACTGGGTGATTATAAAGGTGCTCTACAGGTGTCTCCGATGGTGTTTCTTGGGTTGGCATAGATCGAGATTAGGATTTTTCACTCTATGTATCGGAGAGGTATCTCTGGGCCCTCTCGGTAATGCACATCACTATAAGCCTTGCAAGCATTGTAACTAATGAGTTAGTTGCGGGATGATGCATTACGGAACGAGTAAAGAGACTTGCCGGTAATGAGATTGAACTAGGTATTGAGATACCGACGATCGAATCTCGGGCAAGTAACATACGTACCGATGACAAAAGGAACAACGTATGTTGTTATGCGGTTTGACCGATAAAGATCTTCATAGAATATGTGGGAGCCAATATGGGCATCCAGGTTCCGCTATTGGTTATTGACCGGAGACGTGTCTCGGTCATGTCTACATAGTTCTCGAACTCGTAGGGTCCGCACGCTTAAAGTTCGGTGACGATTGTATTATGAGTTTTTGTGTTTTGATGTACCGAAGGTAGTTCGGAGTCCCGGATATGATCATGGACATGACGTGGAGTCTAGAAATGGTCGAGACATAAAGATCGATATATTGGACGACTATATTTGGACACCGGAATGGTTCCGGGTGAGATCAGGATAATACCGGAGCACCGGGAGGTTATCGGACCCCCCCGGGGGGTATATGGGCCTTAATGGGCTTTAGTGGAAAGGAGGGGAAAGGAGAAAGGGAGGGGGCGCCCCCCCCCCAAGCCCAATCCGAATTGGGAGGGGGGCTAGCCCCCCCTTTCCTTCCTCCGTCCTTCCTCTTCCTTCCCTCTCCCACTCCAAATAGGAAGGGGGGAATCCTACTCCCGGTGGGAGTAGGACTCCCCTTGGCGCGCCCTCCTCCTGGCCGGCCACCTCCTCCCCTGGTCCTTTATATACGGGGGCAGGGGCACCCCTAAACACACAAGTTGATCAGTTGATCTCTCCCAACCGTGTGCGGTTCCCCCCTCCACCATAATCCACCTCGATAATATCGTAGCGGTGCTTAGGCGAAGCCCTGCGTCGGTAGCAACATCATCACTGTCATCATGCCGTCGTGCTGACGAAACTCTCCGGTGTAGCTTTGCTGTATCGGAGCTCGCGGGACGTCATCGAGTTGACCATGTGCAGAACTCGGAGGTGCCGTGCGTTCGGTACTTGGATCGGTCGGATCGTGAAGACGTACGACTACTTCAACTACGTTGTGTCAACGCTTCCGTTTCCGGTCTACGAAGGTACGTAGACATCACTCTCCCCTCTCGCTGCTATGCATCACCATGATCTTGCGTGTGCGTAGGTGCAATTTTTTTGAAATTACTACGTTCCCGAACACAAAGTAGGCCCGAAAGCCTGCAGTTGAGAGGAGCTTGAGAGGGTAGGCGCAGCAGCGCTTATAAACCACTCCGAGCCCCTCTCAACTAGCGAGGTGGGACTAAACTTTTGGCCACGATGCGGGGCAGCACAAGGGCTTTGCTCCCGGTTGGTGGCACCAACCGGGACTAAAGGGATGCATTGGTCCCGGTTGGTGCCACCAACCAGGACCAAAGGTCCCTGCTTCCCGCCCTTTGGGCTGCTGAAAAGAGACCTTTGGTCCCGGTTGGTGGCACCAACCGGGACTAAAGGGTGGCATTAGTCCCGGTTGATGCCACCAACCGGGACTAAAGACTTTGTTATATAAGATGACACTTAGGAAATTTTCACTTCTCATCTCGTAGTTGCCCCCGACGACGCCGCCAGGCTGCCTGATCGAGCTCGCCATCGACGCCGTCGCTGCCCTCTGCCCCGACCTCGCGCGTCGACGCCCTCTGCCCCGACCTCGCCGTCGACGCCCTCTGCCCTGACCTCGCCGTAGCCGCCCTCTGCCCCGACCTCGCCGTCGCCGCCCAGTGAGCCCCTCCCTCCCCCGCGCCGCCGCCCCTGCCTGCTCTGCTTGCCACGCGCCACCGCCGCTGCCACGGCCTGCTCTGCTTTGCCGCGCGCCACCGCCGCCGCCCCAGCCTGCATTTTCTTCATACATTTTTTTGTTCATTGATGTATGTATATATGGATGTTGTATGTATATGTATATATATGCAGATGTATGTATGATCCATGGATATGTATGCATTGATGTACAATTTTTTGTTCATAGATTTTTTTGTCAATTTATGTATATGTTCATATATATGTGCATATTTACAAAAAAATTGTCCATGTATGTATGCATGTATGTATGTATGGATGGATATGGATGTATATAGAAAATGTTCATATATAATGTTTTTTGGTTCATAGAAAAAGAAGAAGAAAAAAAGAGGAAAAAGAAGAAAAAATAAGAAGAGGAAAAAAAAGGAAAAAAAGAGAGGAGAAGAAGAAAGGAATAGAGGAGAAGAAGAAAAAATAGATCTATTCCTTTCTTCTTCTCCTCTCTTTTTTTTTATTTTTTTCTTCTTTTTTCCTCTTCTTATTTTTCTTCTTCTTTTTCCTCATTTTTATCGGGTATGTCGTTGTCGATATACCCCCTCCCCGATAACATCGACATGAGGGGGGGGGTCGATATACCCCCTTCCCGATAACATTATTTTCCCATGTATGTATGTCGTCGTTGTCGATATACTCCCTCCCCGATAACTTCGACATGAGGGGCGGTCGATGTACCCCCTCACGATCCTGATAACTTAGACCATGGGACCACCCCCCTCTCGCTCGACTAACTCTCGAAGACACCCAAACCCTAGAAAAAAATGATGTCGGTCTCCTACCCCCTCCCGCCCCTACCCGACAAACTCTCTCGAGGCCACCCAAATTTACCAAGTTAAAAGAGTGTTGTCGTCGAGGCCACCCAAACCCTTGAAGCGTTGCCGAGGCCACCCCAAACCCTAGAGAAGCGTCGAGGCCACTAATATGATTCCTTATTGTGATTAGCTAGCTAGGTCTACATTTGCCACTAATATATCCATCTGTCATGTTTGTATAATAAATGCCATGTTAAATATTTGCGGAAACTATGGAGCACGACCAAGACGAGGAAGCAGAAGCGGTGTTGGGGGACATAATCGCAGCCGGAGCTGATGATGTCGTCATGTCGTATCTCAATGACACCGATGGTCTGGAAGGACAGGGTGAAGAAGAAGACTACGGTGATTGAGCTATGGAGGAGGAAGGCCATGATTATGATGGCTCCGATAACCGAATGCCGGTGGAAGAAGGACACCGTGAAGACGGCTCCTGTGAACGAACGGAGTCCGGCCAGGTATATATATTTTAAGCATGTGCTGACTATAGCTAATTGATGCATTAATTGTTTTGGTATGTACACATATTAACTCTCTTCTTTCTTCTTTTCTAGCCCTCCAGATCGAGCAACACTTCGGTAACGAGACGAGGCCCGAAGAGAAAGTTGCGCTCGGATGAAAGGTACACGATCACCGAAATCGCGCGCGATGGCCAATCGATTGAACCCCTCCGGACCAAGCAAGCATTTTCTACTCAGTCGGGGTTCTTGTTAGGGACATGATCCCGATCAGCATCGAGCAATGGTTTAAGCCTAAGGACGAAGACTCTGAGGTGTCTTATGTCAACGATAGGCAGAAAGCTAATCTTTGGACCGCGCTGAAGGCAAATTTCACCCTACCGCCAGAGGAGGATCCGGAGAAGCCAGTTATAGAGCCATTGCTCAGGGCTCATGCTCTTAAGAAGATGGCTGATCTATTCAGGAGGTGGAAGAATGAGCTGAAATCAACGTTTGTCGACAATGACAAGACTCTAGAATTCACCGGCCGATTTGAGAAGATCAGAGATCACTGGGGCGTATTTGTCGCCCACAAGAATTCGGAGAAGAGTAAGAAGATGTCAGCGACAAACAAGAAAAATGCTGCAAAGAAGAAGCTTCACCATCGCACAAGCTCAGGTGGATACCTCAAAGCCCGGCTGTTGTGGGACAAGGCTGAGAATGACCTGCTTGCTAAAGGGGTCGTACCACAGACATTTAACTGGCCAGACCGTTCAAGGACTTGGTTCTTCGGGGTTGGGGGAACCTTGGACCCTGAAACAGGGAGGTGCGTTTGGACGAACGAGCAACTTGAAACACCCCTCAAGAAGCTTCAGGAGTATATCGATGCAGCGCAGGAAGGGACGTTCGTTGCCAATAGAGAGAACGACGAGCTCACACAGGCCCTCGGGAATTCTGAGCACCTTGGACGGACATGAGGCACGCCAGGCTTCGTTTCGTGGAAGGCTGGGTTTCCCGACGCAGGCAGTTACAAAGGCCGGGAGAGGAAGAGGAAAGTGGAGCTGGCCCAACTGCAGAAGCTGCCAGAAAGGGTACAAGCGCTAGAGGAACAAGCAGCTTACAGCAAGCGACCTGCCGAAGCTACCCCCGAAGCTACCCCGCCATCTCAGCGGAGATGCAGCGTGGCTTCCACCGAGCTTCTTCAGGAGCCTGTCTTCACGGCTCCTGCTAGCTACCCCGTGGATGCTATCACGGGGTCTCAATATTGCCACCTCATGACGCAATGGCAGAAATTCAAAGTCAAGGCGGCTGTCGGCTCTGTTGCACCTCCTCAACCCGACGCAACTTTCCACTGCCAGCCGATTCCAGAAGGATATGCTGCTGTGATGGTGGATGAAATAATGGAGGGATTTAAGGATCTCGAGCTCGACCACCCTACCGGTGAAGGGGAGACTCGGCTGGGTTCTGCTCTGAAGACTCCATGCCTATGGCGAAAGGAGTTCATCAACCTTCCGAACTGCATGCCTCCGCCTCCTCCTCCTCCTCCGGCGAGTCAGGGCACTCCGTCTCCTCCTCCGGCGAGTGATCAGGGCACTCCGCCTCCCTTCTCCAGCGTGTGGCGGCACTCCGCCTCCTCCTCCGACGAGTGATAAGGGCACTCCGCCTCCTTCTCCAGCACGTCCGACCAGCCCGCCTCCTCCTCCACCTCCTCAGCAAGGGCAGAAGAGAGCTGCCGCCGCTCCGGCTGCTCCGGCGCGTCGTACTCCTTCTTCCCCGCCTCGTAAGAAAGGAAAGAAGACAGCCGCAACCGCTCCGTCTGCTCCGGCGTCTAGCAGCAGTACAGCCAGAGCCGGGAGGCAGTACAGATTCGGTCCATCTCTCAAGCCTGTAGAGAGGTTACCATACGAGAAGACCGCAGAGGAAAACGAGGAGATCTGTAAAGACTATGTGAAGGACTTCTTTGAAACGCAAAGAGCTAAGAAACATCCACCTCCGGAGGAGAAGGTAGATCCGGTGAAGGCAAAGCGCACTATTGAATCTCTGAAGAAACCACCACCGTCTCCACCGAAAAACAACAATGAGCATTATTGAAAGGTCATATGTCGAAGCTTCGCGGTCGGGAAGTACTTGCAGTGATCAAAGGTTAGCAGAACGACGAGCTCAGAAACAAATTGCCCAGCTCGGCGAACAAGCGAACCAATCGTTGCCATCGCTCAAGGTGTCTAGCGATATCGTCGCTAATCATCCGTTGATTTTGCCCGGTACAAATCTTGGAGATTACGAACCCGACGATGCACATTATGATTTCATGGAGGTGGACGAACACAAATACTAGTACGGGAAGCCTCTCGTCAAAGATGAAACTCTTCTAACAACGATGTTGCGAAGATTCTATGATTGGTACATGAAAACCTGCAGAGAGTCTGGGAAGGATACATTGACGCTGAGAATTAAAGAGGAGCACAACCTCGTTGGAACTGATATGTTGTCTGTTCCATTTGAGGAGTTCTTCCAGTTTTTCAATCAAAAGGCCCTCGATAAATTAACGGTCACTTGCTACTGTCTGTAAGTACTACTTCTGTCATTAAGTCTCTATATATAGCTCAGCTCTTTTATTGCATGTATATATAATTATCCTCACTATATTTTGCAGATTGAAGATCGTCGAATGCAGAAAAGCAGAAATCTATGATATTGGGTTCATTAACACAAATCTCATAGACCAATTCTACCTTAAATGGCAGCCCAAAGAAACCGAGGCCAACTTGCTACAATCGTTGATAATAAATCAAAACAAAGATAAAATACCCTTTCCTTACAACTTCAAGTGAGTGTTACTGTCTTATGCATATTCGGTTTCCCTTGTTACTCGAGGTTATAGTAATGTAATCGATGAGTTATGCATGCGTGCGCAGGTTCCACTATATTCTCCTAGAGATCAAGTTTGAGCAGGGACTAGTAACCGTTTTAGACTCGAGATGAAAAGATCCCGAGGAGTATGCGGACATGAATAAACTGCTCGAGAAGTAAGTTCAATCGATCATTATCGCATCATATCGGCAACTTTGTTCATTTCCTGATATCAAGTACTAATTATTTTCTTTGTCTTCCAGGTGTTGGAAAAAGTTCACCCCAGAAGTTCCAGGACTGCCGAAGAAGCTGCGATGGACACACCCGAAAGTAAGTACTACTAGCTACCTATACTTCCGCGCATCTCCCATTGATTCTAGCTACTTTCATCAATGCCATTTATAATGCTTCATTATCAGTTTGATTGACCTCTATTTCTCGTAAAGTGCTTGTGGCAGGAACCCGGAAATAATTACTATGGATACTACGTTTGCGAGTTCATTTACAACGCGACGTGCAAGACTAAGCGGCGCTACTCTAAAAGACAATTTGAAGTGTGTAAGCAATAATATTCACAATTTCATTTTATTATCAAGAGTTTCATTCATATATATGTATTGACCCCCTTCTTCAAATTAGACGTGGCGGATGCGGTATGAACTCCTACCACAAGATCGCATGAAAGCAATTCAAGAGGAATTGGCGGGATTCTTTCTTGACCATGTCATTAATAAAACCGGAGAATACCATGTGGAACTTGAGTTCATATGCTAGGGGATTATATTGTAATCGTCGGATAGATATACGAAAACTTGTTGTTAATTCGACCAATCTCTCGGAGAAGGAGAGGTCGATCACTTCTCTCTGTATATGTTCATGACGATCTTCGATACTTAATGGTTTCCTTCATTTTCTTACTAGCTAGCGTGTCGAGTCCTCTCTCTATACGTATAGTATGTAGCGTCGACCAAGCACGGAGATAAGAGAGGACACTTCTTTCTGTTAGCTAGCTAACACAATATATGAAACCCCTAAATTAACCCTACAAAACTCCCAAAACCCCCAAACCCCTCCCCCCCTTAAAAAAAGCAAAAATCTCAGCCCCTGAACTGCTGACGCGTGGACGCCTTTTGGCCCCGGTTGGTGCTACCAACCGGGACAAAAGGCCCCCCTGCCTGGGCAAGCCGCAGCGGCCACGTGGAGGCCCATCTGTCCCGGTTCGTATAAGAACCGGGACTAATGGTACTGGGCATTAGTACCGACAAATGGGCCTTTTTCAACTAGTGGAAATAAATAACAAATAAATGTAATATAAAGAAATTACTTGATTGTTCCGGTCCTTCATGTTACTTATTTGCCATTATGCAGCTGCATCTGAACCCCATAATAATGATGATGAACAACAACAACCACCACCTGGTGTACCCCCCCCCCCCTCCCCCCCGCGTTGCCTGCTCTGGCGACTCGGGGGCAACCCTAATTGCGTCGCCACCGGGTCTTCCCCGCCTCCCCTCTCCTGCTTTGCCGTCGCCGGAGGGGACGCCGGTGAAGCCGCGTGTGCCCAGGGATGGTGGCGGCGGGGCTCTCTCGGTGTTGACTTAATCCAAATCAAGACTTAATTTGGTTGCAAATATCTTACATATCTCCATCGAAAACAATCAATCTGTAAGGACATGCATAACGAATAAACATTTTCAAAATACCCCATATAAAGAAAAGTATTAATTAAAGGTGCAACATAAACATAATTTTAGACAAGATTAACATGAAAGATAATATCATATTTGGAATCTAAGCATTTTTCTAAGCTATTTCCATATCTAATATTCTAAATTTGAAGTTAGGGTTTGAAAGATATGAATGTTTTGAAAAGCATTTGAATTTGCCAAAAAAAGAAATGTTAAAAGGAAAATAGCCAGGCCGAAATTGCAACACTGTGCCACCCATCTACTAAGATGGCACTTACGGGGTTCAAACTTGGGTCTCCCAAGTGGAAGTAGAAGGCTCAAGTCAGTCGGATGCTTGTGCACTTGTTGTATCTAAAGGGATAACTATGTACATGAACAAAACACGATGGCCAGTGAATCTTTATCTTTATCTTTACCTAATAATAATAGTAATAATAATAATAATAATAATAATATAATAATAATATAATCTATATCTATATCTATACCTACTATTAAAGGGAATAGGTATTCTTCGTTTGGCTCCGCTTTGTTTCGTCCCGTCTTGGTTTTTTAGTTTTGTACGTCCATTGGAGGAATATATATTTGTGCAAACCAGTGAAACGGGACGTACGAACGAAACCGGGAGTCTACTGAAGACTAAAAAATAATGGCCAAAACCAGGAGTCAAACACACGACCTATACATGACACAACCCAGGGGTTGCCATCCAGCCAAACAACATGACAGATTCTAAAGTGAAGTTATTTTCTCAATAGATTTTGTTATCTGTGACGCTGGTTAAAGAGCCCAGGCAAAGTCGAAGCCCACGCCAGATTGAGTTTCCACGTTGCTGGGTTGGGCCCCAGCCTGACGGGTTCCTCCCGTTGTTTCACTAGGCCTCTGCGTGGATGAAAATTTTAATTATACCAAGAAACAGATGCATGGATATTTCATGTTGTACGGGCAAAAAACGTCCTTGCATCAAGCGAAGCATGGCTAGCCGGCGATGTCCAGATGACTGTCCGTGGTCTGGGCGTCTAATAGGCACCAATGACCTTACGTGGAACTCCCAACTACGCCCTCGCAAAAAAATAAATCCCAACTACGCTATGCATCGATGATCTTATGTGGAACTCCCAACTACGCTATGGCTCCTTTTGTGATTGTGCGGCTGATATGTATTTCTTCTAGACCTCACGTGCGCCTCCCTGCGATCGGTAGTACTATTAGATGTTTAGGTGAACGGGACAATCACCGTTTCATTAATACTAGTAAATATGCCCATGCGTTGCATCGGGATAGAAAAAATCACACTTTTATTAAAAGAACAGAATGCTCAAGGTGAGATAATTTGGCTGTGCAGTTGTGGTATAAAGATAAAAGAACTTTTGAGAATTCTCACGTGGAAACATTCGTTAATTAAATATGATAGTTTGAAAAGGAAATGCATATTTATAGCTATTAATGTATGAATTGAGGGCTACCTTGATGTACATATATTACTTAAATACATGTAGATTTTTTTTTCACTTTCTTGCTCTTCTCCAAGTCTCTTTAGCCATGAAGTTATGATATTTTTCTTAAGTGACATTCTTTCATCTGCCATTCCCACTATGAAACAAATCTAGTTGTAGTCCCGGGTTACTTTCTTTTAATTGTTTGTCCACAATTTTCACCTTCAATTAATGCATCAAATCCGATTGCATGATCTTATTTTGCTTTATTCATCAAATTCAAACCCAACTCCCCTGTGTCATTGATATAGAGCAGTTTTAACATGCTCCCTCTTACCTCATCATTTCACATGAGAGGTAAGAGTATATAATATATCTGAGCCGTTGATCTCATTAATTGATGGTCTGATTAACTCTTACCTTCTTACCTCACATGTAAAAAGAGGGGGTAAGTGGGAGCATGTTAAAATTTGCCATTGATATATGATTACGTAGACCGATACCGACGTGGAGCTTGCTGGTACCGTATTTCTCTTTTAAAAAAAGTTCAATGATTTATATCATACTATGCATTCAACTACTATATCATTAATTTTAAAAAACAAATAACTTCATGCACAAACATATTGTTTGATTATATGCAAACCACTTCCAACTATTATGTGCGATCTAAGCATAGTAGTGTAGCTATGATGTTTATCCACAATACTGAGCACGCATAGGCTTTCTAGGTTTTTTGCCATATGATTTTGTGTTGCCCGTTTCTCACAGCATTTTCGAGCTTGTAATTGTATGGTATGTAATAACAGTAGCAGAAATGTCATAGAGTATTTATGTCTGGTATCTATTCATTTTACTAGGGAACCTTTGAATCGGTCGACCAGCACCGGTATTCATGCGTTATCACCATATTTTTGTTGGACATCATTCCTTCTTATCGGTCAAGTTTTTGTTCTATTTCTTGTGTGGTTTCTCTCCTACTATCACGTCCAAATTGTCCACCCAGTCGCAAAATATAGTTTACTCTATTAGAGTCTCCATGTTGAAGCTATTTAGCGAAGGAAAAGGTTCTTATTTAAATTCACAAAAAAGATTGACATGCCAAATGGATTGTTTGATAGTGTACATATTCATGATGCTTCAAGAACTTGTAAATTTGCTTCAAGAAAATGTTTTTTATGATTGATGTTTTAATGCTCCAGAAAAAAAATCATGATTTTTTTTAAATGTCGCACAAAGCTCATCAATTTTCATGGAAATTTACATGCACACGGAAGATAATTGTGACTATTTTTTTTCAAAAGGCTTGAGTTGAAAATATACTGTTGTTACGGTTTTACCTGGTAGCTCATCCACTTTTTTGACATTTTTGCACTAAGAATACCTAAAAGAAAATACTAATTAATTGAACCTGGCTCATAGAAAAATTAATCATGTCTGGTGCGCTGCAATACTAACGCAATGTGGCTCCTTAATTAGCTCCTTGTGATGCTCCGGAAGCCCGCTCCCATCGGAGCCGGCGGCGCTGTACATGTCGGCGTCGTGGTCGATGCTTTCCATCTTGGCGCGCGTGAGCCTTGCTGACCCGGAATTGCTACCACTTTCAGACGCAGCCAAGCCGCTGCAGTTGGTACTCGGCTACTCGCGGTTCTCTTATACCGCCAGCTCCACCATGCACATCTCTACCTCCTTATAATCGATGCTCGCTTCCTCACATAATTGTAAACGTGTCTTATATTCAGTTCTTTATCAATAACAACATTCAAGGTCCATTCATATGAAGCTTACTGCTAGTCTGCTATAAGAGCATACTCAACAGATTTAATCACAGTGCTTTTCCATGCCAAAATAAATATAAGGGGTGAGAACCTTGTTTGCAAACGATCCTTTGTTGCCACAGTTATCAACTAAATACTGATTCAGAGATCACGAGGAATGAGGACAGCGAACAACTTTAAAAGAGAGCCTTGTTACATAAAGAGGGAACTCAGCTAAGTCATACATCAGATAATCATATTTCTATACACCAGTAAATGCATGGAAGCAGATAACATAATAACTGGGTGATGCGAGGCTTGGCATAGAGGAGGTCATAGGCGTCGAGGCCACCAAGCCCAACCTTGACTGCTGCAGTGCTGCTCCTCCCTTTCTTCCTCTACTATTTATTCCTGAACGACCTTTCTTCCTGTACTGATTCGCTCAACTCCATGCTTTCCTGATCATCCTCTTCCTCTTATCACCAGCTAGGCATTTAACTAATCAGGGTAAATGCTGAAAGGTACATTCGACAAACCATGTCAATGAGATCTACATGGATCGATTGATCAAATAGTGAAAATCTGAGAAATCTAAATCTGAACTAGCCAAAAAAAGCAAACAATCTTCAGGCTATGTAACTGTACCCACATGTCTGCTCCAAAGAATTGGTTATGGAAAGAAAAGGGAGTACGGTGGAGTTGGGTTGATGCCTAATGGACGACCAATCGTTCCGGCTACTCCAGCTTCCCGCCTCCCAGCTTGAATTGATGCTGCTACTACGGCCAGCAAGCATCCGCCGCCAAGATTCATGCATGGCTGCTTCGCGTACGCCAACACGCCCTGTCTTACCACCGGTATGCTGCTGCTCATCCTGCCGTCTACACGCCCTTGCAGATTCAGTGCACCAGGAGAAGAAAAATCAATGAAAAATAGAAAGACCAGATGTTATACGCAATGACAGATGACACACATCAAGGGACTTATTTGTGAAGGACCGAGCTAACAACATTCATATAGTGTTTTAAAGCTTGGGGCTTCCCTTGAATGGCAACACTCATTTAGTTCTACACCAGTCAATGTAAAAAATTAAGGAGCAGTATCAAAGATCAACCAAAATGTTACAAAATAATTTAAAAACGCAAGGCCCAAATTTGGAATGGTCATTGTGAATTGGCTCAGAGAATGTGAACCATATAACAGGAAAGTGCTATATATAACAGTATAATCGAAGATTATCACAAAATTCATAACTGTCAACCTCTACCGACACAGTTGTGCCCATTCAAAAAATCACCAAATTTGAGGTTGAAATTAATTTCCATTTAAGCCAAGGTTATGATCAAATACAGCTTAAGAGAAGTTGTAAGATTTTAGGACATAAATTTGTTGGATAACTGCATATAAATATGTTTTATAGAACTAAACGCTCCTATATTTCTTTATAGAAGGAGTACTTCACAATCTGAATATACATGAGTAGAGCCAGAGCTTTCTGAATCATCAATTAGACAATTAGGAGATGCTATTATACCTCCCGGTCTAGAGGATGCAATCAACTAAAAAGTCTTAAGGTCCCAAAATTTAACAATTATAATTTGAACCTACAGAAGCTTGTGGAAAGAACAGAAAGCAAAAGTTACAACTAACCAAGTCTAGATGATATGTAAATTATTTTGGAGGAAAGATGTTATCCGGGAACACATCTTATGTTTTTGTATAGGTTGTATAACGTACTATCACCATCTGACATGTGGCTAGTAAAAACTCCTGGGGAAGAAAACCTGAACAGTTTAAGCGGACCTTCAGGTAGCTAAAGTCATGCAAGAGCTTTCCACCTGTCAAATCAACAATCAGTGACCCCCAAAATATAAAGGATATCCTCCGCTAGAGCATGAGTTTATTCACCTTGTTAATATTAGCACTGTTGTGAGCAACTGAGCATATATGGCACCTTTATAGGTTGGACCAAACAATAGATTCTCCTATAATTTGTGTGGTACTGCTTAATAGGCTGGATCAAAATCTTACCTTCACAGAACTCTCAGCTCTACCAGAAACAATCCACCGACCATCAGGAGCAAATCAAGCAGATCAATCCTCTCACTATGACCCTGATATGTGTGAATGAATTTCTACCATGTCATTTCTTTTCCTCTTCCACGAGTTCCTCTTCATCTTTAGCTTCAACAAATTTCTGTTAAACCAATGGACAACACCATAAATGTCAACAAACAAGATGAAATTAACCAATCCTGCTTTTCAGATAAAATTTCAGATAAAATTTCTGTTAAACCAATGGACAACACCATCAATGTCAACAAACAAGATGAAATGAACCAAACTGGTTCCACACACCGTGAGAGACATAGCCAACATACATCCGTGATCCAATCCTGCTTTTCAGATAAAAATTCAGAATAGAATTATCTCTTTATCAGCAGTTCGTCCAACTTGCTGGACTACCTCCTAATCAAAAGGCTTCTACCTTGCGGCCTCTCTCTTTCAGGCCTCCTCTTCTTCCTCTACTTGAGGCAGGCCTGCCCATAAGTACCAACCTGCGCTTAATCTTTGAGACACCAGTAGCTAGCTGCTCAGTTTAGTGAACAATAGTTTATTTGTACAAGTAAAAGAGCAGCATCGGAATGGGTTTGATTGACTAAACTGAAAATCAATCGTTGAAACAAATAATCATGGATGCATCCACCACAAAAACAAGGAACTGGAAGAAAAAGTGGGGCGTGGCTGTCACCATGTCACAACAACCGTGTGTGCATGAGCAGATCGACCTCAGCGCCGCCAGCCTATGGCTCAGGCAGGGAGAGAGGGAAAGGAGGCCTCACCGTGGTAGGGCTAGGAGGGGGCTGGAGTGCTCCACCTCGCGTGATCCCCCTTCTTACCCCGCGTAGGGCCTCGTCGCACGCGGGCCATCGAGGAAGGGTCGGATGGGTAGGAGGATGGATCGGGGAAGCTGACTGCACGCCACAATTAGGCCGGGGATCCTCTCGTCCTCTGCTTCGACGCCTGCCTCCACCTGCAAGGACTTCGCGCCGCCGCGCCGGACCCCTCCGTCTCCCGCGCCAGTCCGCCTTCGCCCAGCTCCGGCGAGCTCCTCGCTAGGTCGCTGCACAACCCCTCCTTTCTTCCTTCTTCTCTCCCTCGCCTCCCTGTCTCCTTTGTGCCGAGGAGCCGCGGATGCCATGGATCCGCCCGTGCTCAGGCCTTCCTCGTCGTCACCGGCGACCCCCGCCTCCGGATCTGCCCCAAGCCCCTGCAAGCTCGAGCCGCTGAGTTGATCCGTTCTCAATTAATAAAATCAGACGTATGGACCGCGGGTTGAATATACTAAAGTACAGGGTTGCTTTTGCAAAAACGAAATGGTATCTCAATTTAATGACTTAAAAAGGACTGCGGGTTGAATTCGAAAAAACAGAGGGACTTTTCTGCAAAAACGTCGATGACGTACGGCCGCGCTCACCGTTGGTTTATTAGTAGGTAAAGATATATGGGTGGGACAACTAGCGTTTCTATGAACCATTGTGATTGCACATAACCCTAATTTTCTTTCCTGTTGCAACGCACGGGCATATGTACTATAATCTATATCTAATAATAAAGGACGGAAGATTTTATGGTTTTTCATAAGTCATTTTTTTATATTCGTTGATTTTATATTAACCATAAAGATTGACGGCTGAAATTTAAGAGTAGTATACATATAGCTCCGATTGGAAAAAGGACACGATGGACTCCTCGTGCAGAATTGACATACTTTACTGGGGCTCGGACGAACAGCCAACCAAGCCAAAAATATTTGAAAATAAATGATGCGATTAGCCGACGTACAAAGTCTTTCATACATCTCCGACGGGCCAGCACGCACGCCCAGCGACCAGTAGACCGAGGCGACAGTGGAGCCGCAGTTGCAGCGCTGCGACAGCAGCGCATGGGCCCATCTCGCCGAAGCTGGAGCCGGTGCCCTCGCCGCAGAGCGCGTTCCTAGCGAAACCGGACGCCGAGCTGTTTGCACGGACGACGCGCTCACACCGGAACATCCGAGCCGCCCGGAGGGTGCGAGCTCGGGCTCGCCGGCGCAGCCCACCGCGTGGCTCCCGTCTGTGTCCGTCGGCGACCCACACGCAGCACACACACATGCAAATCGTGCACGCAGCAGCAACATACGTGGGTCTGAGAGCTCCTATCCTTCGGGAACGACCGGCAGCAGCAGCCAGATTGTGAACAGCACGCGCGGCAGCTGGCGGCTGTTCACACCGCGGCCGCACAACGCACGGCACGCCGGTCAGCACACGGCTGGGTGCGCGCACTTGGTGGAAACCCGCTAGCTAGCACGCACGCATGCGACGGCTAGCTAGGTAGCACGCCTTGGCCAGCGGCTTGCTAGCTCGCACGCCCGCGACAACCACCAGCTAGCACGCACGCTGGGAGCTGCGGTCGCCAGGCCGGGTGCATCTGCGACGTGGCGAGCAGGGTGCAGCCGGTCCGGTGAGATCCATCGGGTCGTCGGCCGAAGATGGCGGCCTGTTAGCCTTTTCAATCTTGATTATGTATCTGCATATTAGTATCAGTTTTGCATGTAGTTAGACGTTCATGTAACATAGTCGTGAGCCGGCAAAGTTTCAATGGAGATGCGCGGGGAAGGCGAGATGCCAGGCCATTGTGTGATACAGGGGACACGGTGAGATGCCGACGAGGTTGTGAGACTGCGGTGCTACGCAAGGTGGCATGACCGTGTGATGCGCCAAGTCTGCAGGCAGTTGGAGCCTGGTCGGCTAGACATTTAGTTTGAGTCAAGATATTTTGATTAATTTGTTATTGCATGCATGGCTGGGCGTCTGGCAGTTGAGAATATGATGCCACCACGCGCTGGTCATGAGAGTCCATGCATGAGTTAGTTAGGCCGTGGCGTTAGTGGCCGAGTGTGCCGGCCAAGTTTGTGTGTGTGTAGGTACGTGAGGTAGTGGCCGAGTGTGGTGGCCGGTTAGTGCGCGCGTGGTGGCCTGGCGTGATGGTTGGCCGTGTGTGCGTCTGTGTATTCAAGTGTGTAATCACTTTGCTTTGGCAACAAGACAAGGAGGATAGTGTAGAGAAAAGCCCTAGGCTGCGAGAGGCAGCTCGGCATCAAACCTCTTGTGTCCATGTGTCTCCCTTATCTTCTTGAGAGAAGATAGAATCCACAATAGAGTTGAGGTGCGGCGAGGAGGCAGCGCCAACAGGGCTGGCTGGAGGAGCCGTGGGGCGAGGTTGGGTCGGTGTCGGGTGCTCTGCATCAGCAGGGATCGAGAGAAAGGAGAGAGAGATAAAGGATAAAGCGTCATTACAGGTGGGGTTGAATCAAAAAGTCAGTTGAGCGTTAATGCTACCTGACGCAACATGCCAGTTCATTGCGGCCCAATGAATCCAGCCCACTTATCCCGTTTGAGGCAAAAAGAAAATGCTGGTGAGAGGACTCAAACTCCAAACCAATTCAGGGCCAACTGAGCTAGCTTGTGTTATATGTAAAAGGAAAGGTTGATTCCTTTGTTAAATAGTCCCATCTGGCCCCCATACATTTAATCTACCCAATTTATATTCTCCCTCCGTTTCAAAATATAGCACGCCCGCGCTTTCTCAGGTTCAACTTTGAACATAAATTTAACCAACGAGAGCGGCTGCGGTGGGAGCAAAAATTATATAATTAAAAACTTCTTTTGAATACGAATTCACTGGTATAATTTTTGCTCCTGCCACAGTCGGTTTCGTTGGTTAAATTTATGGTCAAAGTTGAAGTGCAGAAACCGAGGACGCACTATATTTTGAAACGGAGGTAGTATGCCTTTCAGTTTTCTAGATACTCCATCCGTTTCTTTTTACTTCGCATATAAGATTTGTATTAAGTCAAACCTCATAAAGTTTGACCAAATTATATACAAAATTATCAACAACTACAATACTACAAATATAAAACATGGAAGTGAATTCAATAACCATCTAATGGTATCGATTTTATATTGTGAATGTTAATATATTTTTTCTTATAAACTCAGTCAAACTTTACTACAGTTGACATAAGACAGATCTTATATGCGAACCAAAAGAAACATATGGGATATCAATCAACAGTGACTAAATTCTCAATAGAAAAATCAGGCGTGTTTTTCTTTGGAAAAAAACAAGCACGTACGGTGGGCTTCTGAAATTAGATCCCTATTTGTTAATCGCTGGGGTCCCTAAATTCACTCCTACCTTGATTGTCGGGAGTGTGAGATTTATGGGATTGACCCAACAAACCAGAAGGAATGAAGTAGATTTCAGAATTATGAGAAAAATTATAAAGGGCTACTTACCTCGAGTGTTACTGTTTCTCCAAAAATTTATCTGTCGTCCAGATAGGAATTTTATTGCTAGCATGGTCCCTACAACTTGACAAGAATATATGAAGTTTTAATCATTCTCTTGAGCTAGCACAATTCAGTCACAAGTGTGTCGTGCGATGGACGTGCTCATCACCTTGAGATTGGCCGCTAAATTCAATCCTACCTTCATTGTTGAGATTTATGAGATTGACCCAGCAAAACAGAAGGGATGAAGTAGATTCCAGAATTATGAAAAAATAATTAAGCATTACTTGCCGCAGGTGTTAGTGTTTCTTCAAAAGTTCATCCGTCATACACATAAGATTTTCATCGCTAGCACGGTCCATACAACTTGACGAGATTATTCGAAATTTAAACATTATCTTGTGCTAGCAAAATTCATCACAAGTGTGTCTGGTGATAGACGTGCTCATAGCCTTGAGAATGACCATGTTCAGTGACCACCGCAGCCGATGTTGTAGAGGGCGGAAAGAAGGATAAGCAACAACACACATAGGAAGGGTTTTATATAATGCCCTGTTGAAATATAAGACATGGACAAGGAGAGGAGGTTTTGATCCATGCATATTGGTTTGTGACATATAATGTTTTTGTCTCCCGCTGCAACGCACGGGCACCTTTGCTAGTATATATAATAATTAATAATAATAAAAGGGCTATTGCTTCTTACCACCATAATTTCGTTCGTTTTTTGTCCGTTCATCGTCCGCCCACTTTGGCCATATTATTTTCTGTATCCGAGGTGATACTAAAAAAACTGTTCGTTGGTCGCGTACGTCAATTCAATCGATTCGGCTGGAGCGACGTGAGCAGCCTGCTCCTCGGATGGATGGGCCAACTCCGGCCCATAGCTCGTATTGAGAAACAGTATAACGCGGTGAGCTACACCCCTCCACAGCGACGCAATTTCAGCATTGTACCTTCATCTTTGAGGGTCGTGAGACTAATTAAGAGGCACATAGCCTCGCCAAGCATGCTTTTGGACTCGGTTTAGGACGCCATGTGTGGCTTTTAAATCCTCCAAATTTAAGTTGTATCCCTATGAACATTTTAATTGAATAAAGCAAGTATGTTTGGACTCAAAAAAAAAACTGTTCGATGGATACATTGAACGCTGTGGATGGCTCGTGACCTCGGTCGTTCCACTCCACGCCGTCAGGCTTTTCCATCTTGCCTCCCGAGCGGCCCAGCTGGCTACGTTGATGGGCTGCTGCTCCAGGAAGCTACCTGGACGCCTTGTTATGAATCGGGCCGAGATGCCTCCGCGGCCCATACTTTTATTGCTCGCCTACTTTTTTTTTTGAGACAATTCTTGCTCGCCTACTACAACACCAGGCGTTGTTCACTCAAAAAAAAAAAAAAAAAAAAACTACAACACCAGGGGATGCGCCTCCACGCACGAGATCCTTTCGCAAAAGAAACGAAATTTCTCAGCGGAGGAGCAGAAGGAGACCTAAAAGAGATTAGCCTTCTACTCTTCTCTCATAATCTCACCTCAGCTGCTTAGTTTTCTACCATACTGATGACAAATTTGTTGTTTTTACTACAGATCACCTGACGCAAGCAGTCAGACCCTCCTCACATGTCATGCAAGAGATCCACCAGGTAGTACACAACAATCATAATATTAGACTAATAATTGTTTCATATTAAGAAAATTGTGAAACCAGGTGTACTCTGCAACTGCGTACTGTCTTTTCGGTGGTCTAAATCAGGGTTACTGACAGATTCTGGAACGCCATTTTTATTTTATTTTTTGTTGTTGGAATGAACTAACTTGTCATATGTGACTTACAGATGCTGCTGGATGATATTCTTGATGTTACAATCATAATGGATGGAGCAACCCTTATAAGAGTATTTGAAGTTGATGCATCCAGAAGGGAAGGTGATAAATTATTGCATCCGGCGGTCGTCGTATATGCCACTAATTAGTTTTGTTACTTACTAAATTTAGTCATGAATTGTTGCTTATATATTAGATTGTTGGCTGATGGAAAGAGAACATCTTGTGGTTTCACCGTTTTTCAGGGTGCTACATATTGTCAATTCATCTCACATTGTGTCCATGCTGCAATGCCATTGTACTTCAGCATGGAACTACAGAAGTAGAAAGAAATTGATCCATTGTCCAACAACAATTTTTTGCTCCTCCCCATAGATTGGGTTATCTAGGTTTTTTCTCCGACATGGTGGAGAAGGTAATTTTCCAGTGCTATAAGTGTATATATTATTTATTTATAAACTTGTACTATATAGTAATAATCGTTCAATGAGTTCTAACATTCTTATCTCAGGATGAGCGGGCACATCAATGCACGCTTTTATGTTCTAGTATGTACGAAAAAAGGGGCAGCGAGGGGTGTACCTACGCGCGCACAGTGAGATCGTCCCTCTCACACACACGTACGTGCACGGGCTTGTCTAAAAAAAGGTACGTACATGGACAGGTAAAAACGTGGGCAGGTGACTTTTTTTGAGGGGTAATCAACGGTTTGTCGTCCAGGTTTTTTCCTTTTCTTTGAGACAATGTCATTCAGTTTTTTCAATCAACGTGCAGCGCTCGCGTACCGATTCCTCAGTCGCCCATGGCTTGCCCGTTCTATGACCCAATATGTCCCTGTGCATCATGGCCCAACATCCCACCCTAATCCTGCACGATAATACTTCACGTTAATTTGTCCCACATCGCTCCTTCAAATCAATTTTCATCAATTTATATACAAGTAGAGGGTTGCCCAGAATATGAGCAAGATGCCTGAAAAGGACCGAAAATTAAACGAAAGATGAATTTACCAAGCAAGACATCAATGGAAGAGTTGTCACAACAAGTGGAGCCCGTGGATACACACAACAGGATCAGCCCAAAAGCATGATGCAACCTTTCAACGGAAGGGAGAGGGAAAGTAGAAAGTGCCACTCCAGATCTAAAAAAAAAACCCTCCTTTCTAGAATTCCCATGCACACATTGTCGTTGTGCCCCCATGGGAGGGCCTGGCATGGACTTGCCATTTCCATTCATGCGTTAATTTCTAGAATCCTGATGTGCCCTCACCAGCGGAGGGCCCGGCATGCACTCGCCATTTCCATTCATGCGTTAACTTATTTTCTTCCGTTGCAACGCACGGGCAATCGTTTCTTCCACTTACGGGCGGCATTGGTGGGTAATTCTTGCCAAATTCGAGGGTTATTTAGATGACGGTGAACGGGTAGAAGCAATCTGTACTTTATTATTAGTTGAGATTAGGGGACAAGGATGGACATCTTTCTAACCCGGCGGGGCTACTGATGGATACATTATAAAACCCGGCATGTTTCGCGGGTTCAAAACCATTTGAGTAGTTCCCGAACCCGAAACCCGACATGTCTACTGATCCAACCTCGAGGCCTATCTAAATACACGAACACGGCCGGCCCCAATCCCCCGAGTGCACGAGCACCCCTCGCTCGGTCCCTTGAGCTGTCCTGCACACCACAAATGGGGCTTATCTTTGTTGCTGAAATGGTTTGTTGCGTTGTGCGGAAATATGCTGCTTTTAGATACTGCTATTGCTGAAATGTTGATGAAACATACTACTGTATGGTGCTGAAATTTTCTCAAGTTTTGCTGCTGGAAATATACTAGGTTTCCTGCTGAAATGCTATTCCTTGTTGTTGCTATTTATCTTATGTTGTTGCTGCTGAAATATACTATGTTTGTTGTTTATAAATGCTTTTTTGCAGCTATAATTGTAACTTGATCATGTTTTTGTTTCAAAAGCTGCTGTTTTCACTGACTACTCGTGGGGACAGTTTCCTATGGGTTTAGAAAACGATACAGGTTTAGGGGATGGGCAAAAAACTGTTCATGTGCATGGGGACGGGAACGGTGACGGGCTTGCGTTTTTCTCGCGAGAACGAGTTTGGAAAAGTGAACCTGATGTGTTTCGTACCTGTTGCCATCTTGGCTCGTACATGTACTACTAGGTAACGACTAGCTAGCAGCCGGACTCATGCACGTAGTACTAATTGCACGTAGACTAGCTTTGCATGTAAGTCAAACTCAAGATTACGAGCGAACAACTCCTCCTAATCTTGATGATACTAATCTTGAATTATCACCGCTCCATCCGATCTTAATGCGTTCCAGATGCGCAACTTGACGATCCACCTCGGCGTATGATATGGATTCCCAGTCTTACTGCCATATAGACTACACCATTCACATCTAACGCAATACATGCTGACTATCATGTGAACTACACCATACAATCATAGTCTCATGTAGAGACATGTCCTCATCCCATTGCATGCTTGAGCTTGATCTTCATTTCACGTCTTCGCCCTCGGTGTTATACTACACCGGACAGCCCATCAACCGTGACTCGCTTCATCTTCATTTTGTAAAGAACATTATTCTATCGTTGCAACACGTAGTGACAAAACAAGATACATTGTTGCGGGACATATCCGAATTGCACAAATCTTATAGCACCATTTTTGACCCAAAAAATCATTTATATCTACATAAGTTATGCACCATCCTTGACATGTGCTTCAAAAATGTCTTGTCCCAAAAAATACATGTGCACAATGAAATTAAATAATGTAAATTCAAATTAAAGATCAACAATAAATCTATCCATGCAATCTATGCGGGCCAACCCATTAGTTAACACTGAATTTATAAATTACAACTTTGTTCGAATTCGGATATAAATATATGAGTAGTGAACACTTGAAAAGTTTTACAACTTTATTACATATCGTTTTCTTTAAACGGCTAATAGTCATCATCACCATTTTATTCACCTTCTTCCTTTGAGTCCCCACCGGTGAAGTCGTGAGTTAACTCTACGACGTTGTTGGCTAAGGAGGCGCAAACATTGATGCCCGCCACCACGCCAAGGACCGAAGCAACTGACATCACCTGACTAGAGGTAGAATTGCCTGCCATCTGAGTGTAGGTAGAATTACCTAACATCTGAGGACCAGAGGTATAATTACCCGTAGTCATCTGATGACCATAGGTAGGATTACCCATCATCTGATGACCAGAGGAAGGATTACCGGTCATCTGATGACCATAGGTAGGAATAGGATTACAGGGCATATGATAACCATTGTTAGGATTACCTGTCATCTGATGACCATTGGTAGGATTACCTGCCATCTGGTGACCATAGGTAGCATTACCGGGCATCTGATGACCATAGGTAGGATTACCTATCATCTGATGGCCATAGGTAGGAATAGGATTACCCGACATCTGATGACCATTGATAGGATTACCTGTCATCTGATGACCATAGGTAGGATTACCTGGCATCTGATAACCATAGGTAGGATTACCTGGCATCTGATGACAAGAGGTAGGATTACTGGTCATCTGATGACCAAAGGTAGGAATAGGATTACCTGTCATCTGATAACTAGAAGTAGAACGGGAGTGTCCTGCATATACGTTGAGAAGAAAGAAATGAATAAATTTTGTCTTTGAGTGCTCCAAATCACAAGAATGTTCACCACGCAGAGAAAAAAAAATCAGAAGGATGCTGGGAACATACCAGCGGCACCGGTCTGGTTGTGATCGGCATATAGCATGCACGCGACGTGAATGTTCTCAACGCCACCATTGGCATGCAAGGCGTAGGACCAGAACTTGCCGCGCGGCCCGTTTTGGCCACACAGCATGCAGCTAGCGGCCACCTCCTGGCGGAGTTGGAAGACGCGTCCAGGGTAGACGATGCAGTCCTTGAGGAAAGCGCAGCATGGGTGGAGGTCGAGGTCAGCCTGGCCATCATGGTACACCATGCCGAGCACGGCGTCGCCGCAAGCGTTGCAGAACCTTTGGCCCATACCCGAGCAGAGGGTGAATGTCCGGCCCCCCAACATAGGGTGCGGGAAGACGGGTGGCGCTAGGGCGCACTGTATGTGGAGGTCGAAGTCGCATAGCTCGCACCGGTACCTCGGATCCTGGCCGCCCTGCGCGCAGCCGTCGCACTTGAATTGTGCGCCGACGATCTGCACAAGCGTAAGCTTGTGCGCCGGATGGGAGGTGTGCTGGCACGTTGGTGGCGGAGGTGCGTCCATTACGCTAGACATGGTTGCCTATGGATGGTTTTGGCGGAAGGCTACCGGCCGGCTGTATATATACAAGGAGGCCCGTCGATAAGGGGGAGCGTACTGAGCGACCACAAATCGTGGGGCCCCCACCGAAGCAAAAACCCTGTAGATGGAAGCTTCGTTAATTGTCTCGGTTGCCGCTAAAAGTCCACTACAGGAGAGGACACGACGCAGATCCATGGATTCCGCTTCGTTGCAGCCGAACTGGCGTCTGTCGATCCGGGATTGCCGAAGTCCTAGGCGAATACAGCGAGGCGCCGATGCCCTAGCAGTCTTGCTCGTGGCGGCGCAGTTACCTCTGATGATCCGATCCGTTCCCATCTGCTGATTGTCTTGCTGCCGCGAGACGCAACAGTCGCGGACCGCGGTGCCGTTCGTTTCGATCAGGAACACGCCCACGCCCGGACTACCTAAGGTGTTTTAATCTCGAAGAGCAAGGTCCTTTTTTCAGTTTATTTCTTAGTATTTGAATGATATAGTCATCTCGAAACTAATTATATTGGGTTTGATCATTTATAACTTTTTTGGTTTTGTACCTGAATCTTCATCATGTCTACGAGAATTAGCAAAAAATATTCTGGTGCTGCAAAGTGTAAGAAGAAACAAAGGCCGGAAGTTGAGGTTCAATGTAAAACGGATGCTCCTTTTTGGTAGAATATGAGGTTAGTTAATTACATTATTAGGGCATGTTCAACGCTAACCCGCAAATTTTCTCCCGCGAACCCGGATGCGGAGGACGACAATTCGAAGCAACCTCACGAAATTCGATCAAACTAGACAAATTTCATTCAAGTTCAAATTTAATTCACATAAAGGTCGATATTTCGACCGTTTAACTAAAAAATAGAAAAAAACTAAACCATACATCGGACGATCACCTCGTACGCGTGGCCGCCCTGCCCTGCCGCACCGCCGTCTCTGTCGGTGCCGTTGCGTGGTCCCTCCAGTGGTGGAACGGTCCCAGAGGGCCGCGACAGCCTTCTCCAGCATCTGCCTGACACTCGCGGAGGAGCCGCTCTACCCCCTAATGCATCGTGCGGAGTGTCGCTGCGCCCACTGCCGATGTGGCCTTTGGAGCCCTGGCGGCAGCATTGCCGCGACCGGCGTTGGCGGAGCAGTCGCTAAGGGACCACTCCTCGCCGATCTTGGCGAGCTCGGCATCAAGGCAGCGGCGACGCTTGCCGGCCGTCTCCGCGGTGGTCACAGAGCGGTCGAGCGCCCAGGCGGTGACGATGTCTGGGTTGTTGCGGACCTAGTCAGGCGCCACGTCGCCCTTGGCGAACGCGAAGCCACGACAAGCATTGCGCTGGTCGTACCGCTCCTGTTGCCGAGGCACGCGCTCTGCCTCAGATACGACGGCCCTTGAGCCCGACGGACCCCCGAGGTAGTGGAGGAGACTGCCCCACGCCTTCTTGATCGTGGGCTGCAGCTCCTCCTTGACAGCAAGGTGATGGCGGCTCGGCGGCGAGAACGACGGTTTTGCCGGGGCGAGGTCGGCTCATCGTTCATCGGCAGGAGAGTGGACGCTGGCTCAGGCTTGAAGCGGTGGCTCAGTGGAGATGACGACTCCTCCTTCATGTGCACCGACGATGGCGCGATGACTCTAATACATCTCCAATGTATCTATAATTTTTGATTGTTCCATGCTATTATATTATCTGTTTTGGATGTTTTATATACATTAATATGCTATTTTATATGATTTTTGGGACTAACCTATTAACCTAGAGCCGAGTGCCAGTTCCTGTTTTTTTTCCTTGTTTTAGAGTTTCACGGAAAAAGAATACCAAACGGAGTCCAAACGGAATAAAACTTTCGCGGTGATTTTTCTTGGACCAGAAGACACTCAAGAGGCTTGGAGTGCAAGTCAAAAGAGCCACGAGGCAGCCACAAGGGTGCAGGGCGCGCCCCGCGACCTTGTGGGCCCCTCGGTGACCCCCTGACCTAGATCTTCTTCCTATATATTCTCAAATATCCTAAAAACTTCCAGGGGAGCCATGAAAATACTTTTCCACCGCCGCAACCTTCTGTACCCGTGAGATCCCATCTAGGGGCCTTTTCCGGCGTCCTGCCGGATGGGGATTCGATCACGGAGGGCTTCTACATCAACACCATTGCCTCTCCGATGAAGCATGAGTAGTTTACTACAGACCTACGGGTCCATAGCTCGTAGCTAGATGGCTTCCTCTCTCTCTTTGATTCTCAATACAAAGTTCTCCTCGATATTCATGGAGATCTATTCGATGTAATACTCTTTTCCGGTGTGTTTGCCGAGATCCGATGAATTGTGGATTTATGATCAGCTTATCTATGAATATTATTTGAATCTTCTCTAAATTCTTATATGCATGATTTGATATATTTGCAAGTCTCTTCGAACTATCGATTTGGTTTGGTCAACTAGATTGGTTTTTCTTGCAATGGGAGAAGTGCTTAGCTTTGGGCTCAATCTTGCGGTGCTCGATCCTAGTGACAGAAGGTGAAACGACACGTATTGTATTGTTGCCATCGAGGATAAAAAGTTGGGGTTTTTATCATAATGCTTGAGTTAATTCCTCTATATCATGTCATCTTGCTTAAGGTGTTACTCCGTTCTTTACGAACTTAATACTCCAGATGCATGCTGGATAGCGGTCGATGTGTGGATTAATAGTAGTAGATGGAGAATCATTTCGGTCTACTTGACACGGACGTGATGCCTATATTCATGATCATTGCCTTAGATATCATCATAACTTTGCACTTTTCTATCAATTGCTCGGCCGTAAGTTGTTCACCCACCGTAATAATTTCTATCTTGAGAGAAGTCTCTAGTGAAACCTATGGCCCCCGGATCTACTTTCCATCATATAAGTTTCCGATCTACAATTTTAGTTTCCGATCTGCTTATTTTTGCAATCTTTTACTTCCCGTTCCATAAACCAAAAATACCAAAAACATTACTTTACCGTTTATCCATCTCTATCAGATCTCACTTTGCAAATAACCGTGAAGGGATTGACAACCCATTTATCGCGTTGGGTGCAAGTTGGTGTTTGTTTGTGCAGGTATTCGATGACTTGTGCATTGTCTCCTACTGGATTGATACCTTGGTTCTCAAAACTGAGGGAAATACTTACTCTACTTTGCTGCAACACCCTTTCCTCTTCAAGGAAAAAACAAACGCAAGCTCAAGAAGTAGCAGGAAGAATTTTTGGCGCCGTTGCCAGCGAGATCTATGCCAAGCCGAGACATACCAACACTACTAGGGAAAACCCTAGTAGTAGCGCGGGTAGTCGCGCTACTACTACGGCGCTACAGCTAACAGTTAGTAGTAGCGCGGTGTAAACCCACGCTACTACTATTGACTATATTAGTAGCGCTTTTATCGAACGCACTACTATTAAGTAGCTGTAGCGCTTTTCTAACCCCGCGCTACTGCTGTATCTTTCATCATTTTCTTCCCTGCCTCATTTTAGTTTATAAACTGTAGTTTCACATGTACCAGATACCAATATCATTAACCACAATATCATATAGTCATACAGTAGTCATACAATATCATAAAGCATTATAGGTACTCATACATAGTCCATATGCATCCTCACATGAATATAACATATATTATAAGCAGTACTAGGTAGTCTAACAGCCACACATATATAACAGTTCTACTAGGTATATATAGTCATACAGCCACACACACATACGTAGTTCTAGATGATATCGACGACGATCATCATCCTCAAGCCTGGGCGATGGGTGTTCCTGACAGTAATTAGGATGGCCTGTCTAACACGAAGATTCTTGCCAACGAGGAATCTCTTCCACCCAACAGAGTTTAAGTGTGTGCGACCGTCCGTGTCCACGCCGTAAGTACATGTGGTGACGGAGCCCCTTGCGGTAAGGCGTAGTCCAGCTGAGCCTTCTTCATCAGGCTCGATACCACAACTCACAGATAGGCTCTTTGGCAATTTCTGAATAAGAAAAATATATCAATTAATAAGTAGACTCGCACATACTCTTGCAAATATATTTCTACTAAGTATACATTTCTACACTATCAAAAGACACAGTACTACACATTTCTACTAAGCATAAATTCTACCAATAAGTATATATGGATTATCTACACTATTAATAGTTCCTTGGATTCTACACTAATAAGCATGTGATCGGACTCTACACTAAAGCATATCATCGGATTCACTAAGCATATCATCGGATAATTTGCATTTGTAAGTATAACAATAAAGCATATCATCGGATTCACTAAGCATATCAAATTACTACAGTTAGTATAACATACCATATCATGCCGATCGACCATGGTACTTGTCAGGCGGGTCACGAATGGCACCCCAACAAAGTCATCACATGGCGGAATTATGTCCCAAAGGTTGCACACCTCCTCCTCGCTCAGCCTCATTCTTTGAGCTACGATGGCTTCATGAAGTGGGTCCTCATAATCTTCATCGAGTGGGTCTTCATCATCTTCATCATCATCATCATCATCTTCCACCTTGTTTATATAAATGACAGCCAGCTTGGGTCTTTCTGAAATGAAGGAGAAGCTGATCAACTCACCACCAGTAACACGCATGCGGGCGAGGAAACGGGCCCATCCATCTCCTCCAATCTGTGACATATTGCGTCCTTTCTCGTCCTCCATAGTGTAGGCCCCCCAGGAGCCTCAAAGGTCACGATGTCTCCTGTCAGCTTGTTGAATTTCAACCTCACATTGCACGGGACGATCTGTGTATAAAAAAGCAAAATGACACAATGTAGTAATGCCAACACTAAAAACAAAATAGTTGTTACATTTCATATAATTTCTTACCACCGCATGATGAAAACTCGACTGGAAGTAGATGCCGAATAGCTTGCCAGTTGCAAGGCTGCTGGCGCTCCTTGACTTGCACAATCTACATGGTGGTGGTGGTGATCGCGCCATTTTCCTAAAGCAATATGAGCAAAGATAAACGATCCACTTCACAGGAAAGGAAAACAATAACATAATGTGATACTAACAATAGGATCTAGAGATGCTGGAATTAACCCAATCAAAAAATAGTGGTACACCAACTTCATTATAGCATAAAAAACAACTTAGCATGGGATGATCAACTAGCCTACTAAATCAACTAAATCAAAATGTTCTAAATCAACTAAATCAACTAGCCTACTAAATCAACTAGCCTACTAAATCAACTAAATGAAAATGTTCTAAATCAACTAAATCAACTAGCCTACTAAATCAACTAAATCAACTAGCCTACTAAATCAACTAAATCAACTAGCCTACTAAATCAACTAAATCAAAATGTTCTAAATCAACTAAATCAACTAGCCTACTAAATCAACTAAATCAACTAGCCTACTAAATCAACTAAATCAACTAGCCTACTAAATCAACTAAATCAAAATGTTCTAAATCAACTAGCCTACCAAATCAACTAAATCAAAATGTTGCATATGAACTAGCCTACTAAATCAAAATTTAGCAGGGAGGAGGGGTTGTGGATGGAGGAGGGAGGAGGGAGAAGGAGGGGCGATTGGAGGACGGAGGAGGAAGTAGGACGGAGGAGGAAGGCGGGGCGAGGAGGGGCCGGCCGGCGGCGAACGGAGGAGTGGAGGGAGGATGGAGGAGGAGGGCGGCCGGTGAAGGATTACCGATTCCAGGGAGGAGGAGGAGGTGACGGCGGTGCAGAGGAAGGAGGGGTAGGTGCCGGCAGCCGGGACTGGCGCGGGGGGATTGAGGGGGGAGATCGAGTGAGCGTGAGTGGATCGGAGAGAGGAGAGTGAGGGGCGGAAGATAGAATGGCTTAGTAGTGGCGCTAGATGGAAACATGCTACTGCTAAACGACCTAGCAGTAGCACCTTTCAGTCACAACGCGAATGTGTGTCAGCATGTAAAAATAAACATCAAAAACACATTGATCATCAATGATCTTTTTGTGTACAATCTGAATTTTCAATATGAGTCCTCACCGGTTTAGGAACCGGTGAAGACTCATATTGCGGCCACAAATTCTACACATAGAGTTCAATGAAGACCAAGTGGTTGTGATAGTTTGAGAAGTAACATATTTAAGGTGGTAGAAACCCTGTTCGCAGAGCGAGGTGGGACTAAAATTTTGTAGTAAACTTGGCAGTAGCGGGTATTCTGGGAATGCGCTACTGCTATGATCTGTAGCAGTAGCGTTTTTCGTATTAAGGTGCTGTTGCTATAACTAGCTTCGCGGCGGGGTCATGGCAATTATAGCAGTAGCGCGGCTTATAGCAGGCGCACTACTGCTACATTTATTTCAGCAGCGCGTTTTGTGGGCGCGCGCTACTGCTACGTAGCAGCAGCGCCTTATTTTAAAGCGCGCTGCTGATAAGATTCTGTGTATAGGCTTTTCCCTAGTAGTGCAAGTACCCATCATAAACTCTCATCCCTCGCATTACTTTATTTGCCATTCGCCCCTCGTTTTCCTCTCCCCCACTTCTAAAACAATTTTCGAAAAGATTCACCTTTTCTTCGCCCCTCTTCCGTTCGTCTTCTTCGTCTGCCTTTTGTGTGCTTGTCTCGCTCCTATGGCCAGACCTTCCATTATTGTTAGCACTCCCGATAACGAAGTTCTCAATTTTAAACAAAGGGAGGGAGAAAACTTAAAAGATGCTTGGTATAGAATTTGCAATGCTCAAAATAGATCTACTCAAAAGCAACCTACTGTTGTTCTTATTCGCAATTTTTATGTTGGCGTTACTCCTTGGAATAGATATGTTCTAGATACCATTACTGGAGGGAATTTCTTGGGTAGCCATACTTGTGATTCTTACAATGCCATGATAGATTTGTTAGGCCCATCACCTCTTTTGGTCAATGGAACCGTTTTAACCTTGGAGCATGGTATGCAAAGGCTTGATATTATTGAAAATAAGGTTGCTACCATTGAGTTGATTGAAAATTTGGATAAAAGATTCATAATCATATTACTCAATATGGATCTAAAGTAGGAGTTACTTTAAAGAATCTTAGGGAAAAGGAACCCCTAGTTAATGAAAAGATAGATCAAGATTCTACTAGAATTGGCAAACTAGAGGATATTATTACCAACTTGGGCTCCGCTTTTTCCTCCGTCAAAACTACTCAAAATCCCCCTCCTACTAAGATTGCCAAGTTTATTTATTTTCCTAAGGATAAGGGGGAATCCTCTAGTAAAGATAATAAAGATCTCAAATCCATAAGTGTTCACCCCGATTTTTTTGATATTATTAAGGGACCTATTGCCACAAATGAATTTCTTGATTTCTTGCCTAGGAGTTTGATCATTTATAAAACTAAAGAATCTCCTAAGAATTATAAGTGTACAATTGAAGAATTGCATGCCAAAGATGATAATACTTAGGTCTATTCGTCTTTTTATGCCTAGCTAAGGGCGTCAAACGATAGCGCTTGTTGGGAGGCAACCCAATTTTATTTTATGTTTTTGCTTTTTAGGTCCTGTTTTGCTTTGAATAATTCATATAGCCTCTGATTAGATGTGTTTTTGTGTTTTAGTTAGTGTTTGTGCCAAGTAAGACCTTTGGGATAACTTACGATGATAGTTGATTTGATCTTGCTAAAAAACAAAAACTATTGCGCTCAGTCCCAGAATTGTTAAAAATCACAGGAGCGTGATAAAATATTGATTCTTTTTGCAGAAGATTAATAAAAAAATTGCTCAGGTCATCCTAAAATTTTCAGAATTTTTGGAGTTACAGAAGTATTCGAAACATCCAGATTACTACAGTCTGTTCTGTTTTTGACAGATTCTGTTTTTCGCATGTTGTTTGCTTATTTTGATGCATCTTTGGCTAGTATCGGGGGGTATGAACCATGGAAAAGTTGGAATACAGTGGATATTACACCAATATAAATAAAGAATCTGTTCACAACAATACCAAAAGTCATGATTTATTTTCTTATACTAACGGAGCTTATGAGTTTTTCTGTTGAGTTTCGTGTTGTGAAGTTTTCAAGTTTTGGGTAAGGATTTGATGGACTATGGAATAAGAAGTGGCAAGAGCCTAAGCTTGGGGATGCCCAAGGCACCCCAAGGTAATATTCAGGGACAACCAAGAGCCTAAGCTTGTGGATGCCCCGGAAGGCATCCCCTCTTTCGTCTTCGTCTATCGGTAACTTTACTTGAGGCTATATTTTTATTCACCACATGATATGTGCTTTGCTTGGAGCGTCTTGTATGATTTGAGTCTTTGCTTTTTAGTTTGCCACAATCATCCTTGCTTTAAAAACCTTTTGGGAGAGACACGCATGAATCACGATTTATTAGAATACTCTATGTGCTTTACTTATATCTTTTGAGCTAGGCAAATTTGCTCTAGTGCTTCACTTATAATTTTTTAAAGCACGGCGGTGATTTTATTTTACAAAAATTGATGAACTCTCGCACTTCACTTATATTATTTTGAGAGTCTCTAAACAGCATGGTAATTTGCTTTGATTATATAAATTAGTCCTAATATGATAGGCTCCAAGAGGGGTACAATAAAAACTTTCATATAAAGTGCATTGACACTACTAGGGAAAACCTTATACACAACATCTTAGCAGTAGCGCTGGACAAAATAGTGCGCTACTGCTACTTAGTAGTAGCGTGTTTAAATAAACCGCGCTACTTCTACTATATTAGCAGTAGCGCGTGCTAGGAAAACGCACTGCTGCTATGTTTGTACTGGGCGCAGGTGGCTAGCCCCACTTAGCAGTAGCGCGTATATGTACCCAGCACTACTGCTACGTTCCGTAGTAGTAGCACTTTTCATGAAACAACGCTACTACTACCTTACCTTATCGTCACCACGTGCCCGACCTTCTCACTCACTCTCGCCCGCGACGAACCCGTCATCCGCCACCGCCGCCGTCCGTCGCCGCCGCCGTGCTGCTCCTCCATCGAGGTACTCCCTCCGTCCCTCCTCCTCCCTCCTCCCCTCCCTCCTCCTCCGGCCGCCCCCTCGTCCCTCCTCCCTCCTCCGCTGGCAGCCCTCCTCCCACCGCCCTTCCCTCCTCCTCCTCCGGCCGCCCCCTCCCCCCTCCCCCTCCCTCCTCCTCCCTCCTTCGATCCCACCGGCCTCCTCCGCCTCCTCCTCTCTCCTTCCTCCTCCCTTCCTCTCCTCCCCCATCTTTTTTTTCCTGTTTTTTCTGTAGTTTTTTTACTATTGTATAAAGTAGTTTCTTTACTGCTTTTAGTAAGTGTTTATAATTAGTAAGTAAATTAATAGAACTAGTTGAACTAGTTTATTTTTAGTAAGAACTAGTTGAATTGATAGAAGTAATGTATTTTTAGTAAGAAAATTAATATAAATAGTTGAACTAGTTTATTTTTAGTAAGAACTAGTATATTTTTATTTATAGTAAGTTTATTTTTAGTAAGAACTAGCTGAATTAATAGAACTAGTGAACATGTCACATTTGTTGTTATTTCTTTAGTTTAAGCAATTATTCCCGCATCGACTTGTCACCGCCATTTAAGAAAATTAATAGAACTAGTTGAACATGTCACTACTATTTTTAGTAAGTGTTTAATATTGATTAGTTGATAGCATATAGGGTTTTTGTTTTTGCAGAAATCTAGGAGCCCCTCCATCATCCCCTCCATCATCCCCGTCACCGACCCCCTCCGACCTCGAGGTGAGACCAGCCAAATCTCCATGTCAATATGAGTCCTATAAGATATGATGTAGATAAAAACATGTATATCGTGTGTTGTCAAATAGGATATGTGGTTGGCCAAGTGGCCGGTCATGTTTGCAGGTTACACCTCCGAGTGGCCTATGTTTTGCCGGAGTGTTGATTAATTTCTGTTCCGGCAAATTTCAGGCGCTCGATATGTCCTTTTTAGCAAAGGTCATGCCAGAATTTTCCGTGAATTTTGGCATGACTTGTGCTAGAATATGTAGGAAATATCGAGTGGCCTGGATTTTCTAGAAAGATAATTAAACGATATTTCTGGTTAACTTTAAGTCTGTCAAGGCTCCACCATATATGACAGGACGAAGAATCCCGACTGTTGTCGTGGGGGTCGTTTCTCCTTCTTCTCCTTGTGCTAGACCTTTGTTATGCACTAGGGGAAGGAGGAGTAACGACCATCACCGACGGTCGCAAATGTCAGAGATGAATCAGTGAGGGAGAGTCTCCATGATATATGAGAGGACGAAGAATCCCGACTGTTGTCGTGGGGGTCGCTTCTCCTTCGTTCCCGTGTGCTAGACATTTTGGTGTAATGCACTTGGGAACGAAAGCAGGAGCGACCATTGTCGGTGTCAAAACCGGCGGATCTCGGGTAGGGGGTCCCGAACTGTGCGTCAAAGGTCGATGGTAACAGGAGACGGGGGACACGATGTTTACCCAGGTTCGGGCCCTCTCTATGGAGGTAATACCCTACTCCTGCTTGATTGATCTTGATGAATATGAGTGTTACAAGAGTTGATCTACCACGAGATCGTAATGGCTAAAACCCTAGGAGTCTAGCCTATGTGATTATGATTGTCCCTATGGACTAAGACCTCCGGTTTATATAGACACCGGAGGGGACTAGGGTTGGTACAAAGTCGGTTACACCAGAAGAAATATTCATATCTTGGACGCCAAGCTTGCCTTCCACGCTGGAGAGAGTCCCACCCGGACACAGGATAAGTCTTCGGTCTTGTACCTTCACAGCTTCAACAGTCCGACTCATGTATATAGTCCGGACATCCGAGGACCCCCTAATCCAGGACTCCCTCAGCAGCTCCTGAACCAAGCTTCAATGACGAGAAGTCCGGCGCGCAGATAGTTCGGCATTGCAAGGCGGGTTCTGTTCCGAATAGTCTTTTGAATACGACGACTGTGTCCAGGTCTGCAAAACAAAGACCACATACCACGAGTCCAATCCGCTGACATCTTTTCGTCGTATGACATTATGTCACCACCAGGCTATTATTTCGAACCGTTCATTATCTTGCCCTCCCAGGTTTCGAGACGCGGTTTTATTGGCACGTCTTGTGGAAGCAGAGATCGTGTCCCCTTATCATGGGATTCTCATTAATACGGGCATGGGTAACCCAACCGTGCCGTCCTATGTGACCCTTGGGAATAGGCGAGTTTTGAGTTAAGTGGGGAGGAGTTTGATATTCACTACCTTTATAAAGGGATAAGGATTCACTTCTTCCACCCACGCCTTCTTTCTCTCTGCCTCTCCATTCTCGAGCTCCAGCGCCCAAGTTCTCATCCCCTTCCGCCTCAAAGAAGCACTCCAACCATGGCTGGATCCGGAGCGCAAGGCAAGTGGATGGCGTCCTCCGTCAAGGAGAAGGACATTGTCAAGCTTCGGAGGCCGGGTATCTGGCCAAGGAGATCGCCCACCGGCTCCCGAGTAAGGGGCAAATCGTCCCCACCCTGGAGTCAAATGAGAGGGTGGTCTTCATCCAACACTTCGTCCGTGGGTTAGGGTTTCCACTCCACCCTTTCGTCCGCGGACTACTGCTTATTATGGGCTAGATTTCCATGATCTAGCCCCGAACTCTATCATCAACATCTCAACATTTATTGTCGTGTGTGAGGCCTTCCTCCGCATCCTACCCCACTTCGGATTGTGGCTGAAGATCTTCAATGTGAAGCCAAAGGTGGTAGGTGGCGAACACGCAGAGTGCGGAGGCGCTATGGTGAGCAAAATGCCCAACGCCACGTGTCCCGTAGGCGCATTTGTGGATACTGTCAAAGGGTGGCAGCAGTCGTGGTTCTACATCACGGAGCCGCGCGACGCCACCTGGGCCGCGGCTCCCGAATTCCAGTACGGAGCCCCGACGCGGCTCACCTCCTGGCTAGAGAAGGGCCTGGACTGGTCTTCATCGGACGAGTTGGCAGCGCTCCTGACACGCATCAGAAGCATGGTCAACAAGAAAGTCAAACTTGTCGATGTGATCCAGGTGATGTTAGTTCGCCGGATCCTTCCATGCCAGAGCCGGACCTGCCATTTATGGGAGTTCGATCCGGCCAAGCACCAGACCTTGCAACGATTCTTCGGAACCACACACGAAGATATCTGGAAGGTGCTTTTCAAGGCCAAGCAGACGTGGCCGAAGACGACCGACGACCGCAGGCACAGCCTGGCTCGTCCCGCTAGTTCGGTAAGTCCTTCGTATTTCGATGTATGCCCCCTCACATACTTGCTCGGGAAAGAAGCCTAAGCCTCCCCATCTATTTAATTTTCAGGGATGGGTAAAGACGGCGGAGCAGATTAAGTATCCGGCTCCGCTGCCCGAGGTGCTAGCCATACCTGTTCTGACGAAGATGCTGGTTCCGGCGCCATACCAGGCGCTGGAGAAGAAGGCCAACAAGAAGGCCACGGGGACCCGAAGTGGCCCCCGCCGTAAAGGTACTTCGGACGTGACGTCCAAAGATGGCGAGGACCCCTCCTCCGCCCATGAGGACGAGGAGGAGGAGGAGGAGGAGAACGACTCTCCCCCGAAGGGGGAAAGAAGAAAAGGGCGGCCTCCACGGGTTTGGAGGCGGAGGCGTCCAAGAAGGGGAAGACTTCCCTCGCGGACAGCTCCGCGTGGGACATCGAAAGCAGTCCGGAGCGGCGCCCCCGAAAGAGGCCCCTGGCCGGATCGTATGTATTGAAAGATCCGATGTACATACCCAGCTTTTCTCCTTCATGAATTAAATCCATTGGTTTGTATATTTGCAGTCCGGCCTTCGAACGGTCAGTGTCTTCGGGGGACTCGCTGGACTCGAAGGCATTAGAAAGCGAGTCCCCCCCGGCGGCTTCCTCTCCCAAGGCCCAGGATGACACCGAGGTGTTGTCCCGAAGGGCTCTAGGCTAGGGAGAAACGCAGGAGGCGCTGATGTCTACTACACAACCTTCTTCTTGTAGACGTTGTTGGGCCTCCAAGTGCAGAGGTTTGTAGGACAGCAGCAAATCTCCCTCAAGTGGATGACCTAAGGTTTATCAATCCGTGAGAGGCGTAGGTTGAAGATGGTCTCTCTCAAGCAACCCTGCAACCAAATAACAAAGAGTCTCTTGTGTCCCCAACACACCCAATACAATGGTAAATTGTATAGGTGCACTAGTTCGGCGAAGAGATGGTGATACAAGTGCAATATGGATGATATATAGGTTTTTGTAATCTGAAAATATAAAAACAGCAAGGTAACTAATGATAAAAGTGAGCATAAACGGTATTGCAATGAGTTAAAACAAGGCCTAGGGTTCATACTTTCACTAGTGCAAGTTCTCTCAACAATAATAACATAGTTGGATCATATAACTATCCCTCAACATGCAACAAAGAGTCACTCCAAAGTCACTAATAGCAGAGAACAAACGAAGAGATTATGGTAGGGTACGAAACCACCTCAAAGTTATTCTTTCCAATCAATCTATTGGGCTATTCCTATAAGTGTCACAAACAGCCCTAGAGTTCGTACTAGAATAACACCTTAAGATACAAATCAACCAAAACCCTAATGTCACCTCGATACTCCAATGTCACCTCAAGTATCTGTGGGTATGATTATACGATATGCATCACAAAATCTCAGATTCATCTATTCAACCAACACATAGAACCTCAAAGAGTGCCCCAAAGTTTCTACCGGACAATAACGACGAAAATGTGTGCCAACCCCTATGCATAAGTTCATGGGCGGAACCCGCAAGTTGATCACCAAGACATACATCAAGTGAATCACGTGATATCCCATTGTCACCACAGATACGCACGGCAAGACATACATCAAGTGTTCTCAAATCTTTAAAGACACAATCCGATAAGATAACTTCAAAGGGGAAACTCAATCCATTACAAGAGAGTAGAGGGGGGAGAAGAAACATAAGATCCAACTATAATAGCAAAGCTCGCGATACATCAAGATCGTGCCAAATCAAGAACACGAGAGAGAGAGAGATCAAACACATAGCTACTGGTACATACCCTCAGCCCCGAGGGTGATCTACTCCCTCCTCATCATGGAGAGCGCCGGGATGATGAAGATGGCCACCAGTGAGGGTTCCCCCCTCTGGCAGGGTGCCGGAACAGGGTCCCGATTGACTTTTGGTGGCTACAGAGGCTTGCGGCGGCGGAACTCCCGATCTATTCTGTCCCCCGAAGGTTTTAGGGTATATGGGAGTATATAGGCGGAAGAAATACGTCAGGGGGCCCACGAGGGGCCCACGAGGGTGGAGGGCGCGCCCCCTGCCTCGTGCCTTCCTCGTTGCTTCCCTTACATGCACTCCAAGTCCCCCGGGTTGCTTTCCTTCCAAAAATAACTTCTACAGTTGATTTCATTCCGTTTCGACTCCGTTTGATATTCCTTTTCTTCGGAACGTTGAAACAAGGTACAAAACAGAAACTGGCACCGGGCTCTGGGTCAATAGGTTAGTCCCAAAAATAATATAAAAGTGGATAATAAATCCCAATATTGCCCAAAACAGTAGATAATAGGCACGACTTTAATATTATTACCTCCATATCTCAAAACAATCATCAAGCATCAAACTTCTCTTAGTATTCAACACACTCATAAGAAAGTTTTTACTATTCTTGAATACCTAGCATATAAAGATTAAGCACATTACCATGCTATTTAGGACTCTCAAAATAATATAAGTGAAGCATGAGATTTCATCTATTTCTTCAAAATAAAACTACCATTGTGCTCTAAAAGGTATAAGTGAAGCACTAGAGCAAACGACAAACTACTCCAAAAAGATATAAGTGAAGATCAATGAGTAGTCGAATAATTATGCAACGATGTGAAGACTCTCCCATTTAATAATTTCAGATCTAATGTATTTTATTAAAGCAGAAAGCAAAACAAAATAAAATGACATTTCAAGGATAGCACACATCATGTGAAGAAGCAAAAACTTAGGATTAACCGATACCGATAATTGTCGAAGAAGAAAGGTGGGATGCCTACCGGGGCATCCCAAGCTTAGATGCTTGAGACTTCTTGAAATATTATCTTGGGGTGCCTTGGGCATCCCCAAGCTTGAGCTTTTGTGTCTCCTTAATTCCTCTCATATCACGGTTTCCTGAATCTCTAAAGCTTCATCCACACCAAACTCAACAAGAACTCGTGAGATTAGTTAGTATAAACCAATGCAAAAACCTTATCATACTATACTATAGCAAATCACTAAAATTATTATTCAACATTTAATACTAAATGCCTCTGCATATTTAATAGTCCTATCCTCAAATAAAATCATTAAACAAGCAAACATATGCAAACATGACAGCAATCGGCCAAAACAGTACAGTCTGCAAAGAATGCAAGATTCATCATACTTCCCTAACTCCAAAAATTATGAAAGAAAATTCCCACTGTTTTAAAATCAGAGCTTCATATGCAAAAGGTTTCAACATTTTATCACATTCTGACTTTTCTAGGGAATTTTTGCAACAGCGGTAAACTTTCTGTTTTCAAACAGCAACATGCATACTTGCAAAATAAGCATGGCAAAAGCTATCCTTGACATTTTTATTGAAAATAGAGATGCAAAACATTAATCTAAATGACAGAAAGAAAAAATAACAAAAGGAAATTACGCTCCAAGAAAAACACATATCATGTGGTGAATAAAAATATAGCTCCAAGTAAAGTTACCGATGAACGAAGACGAAAGAGGGAATGCCTTCCGGGGCATCCCCAAGCTTAGGCTCTTGGTTATACTTGAATATTACCTTGGGGTGCCTTGGGAATCCCCAAGATTAGGCTCTTGCCACTCCTTATTCCATAGTCCATCGAATCTTTACCCAAAACTTGAAAACTTCACAACACAAAACTTAACAGAAAACCTCGTAAGCTCCGTTAGCAAAAGAAAACAAAACACCACTTAATGGTACTGTAATGAACTCATTATTTTATTTATATTGGTGTTAAACCTACTGTATTCCAAGTTATCTATGGTTTATAAACTATTTTACTAGCCATAGATTCATCAAAATAAGCAAACAACACACGAAAAACAGAATCTGTCAAAAACAGAACAGTCTGTAGTAATCTGTAACTAACGCAAACTTCTGGAATTTCAAAAATTCTAAAATAAATTGGTGGACCTGAGGAATTTGTCTAGTAATCATCTGCAAAAATTATCAACTAAATATCCCTCTCCAGTAAAAAGTTTTAGCTAATCTCGTGAGCGCTAAAGTTTCTGTTTTTTACAGCATGATCATAAGGACTTCACCCAAGTCTTCCCAAAGGTCCTACTTGGCACAAACACTAATTAAAACACAAAACCACATATAAACAGAATCTAGATGGATTATTTATTGCTAAACAGAACCAAAAAACAAGAAACTAAAATAAAATTGGGTTGCCTCCCAACAAGCGCTATCGTTTAACGCCCCTAGCTAGGCATGATGATTTCAATGATGCTCACACAAAAGATAAGAATTGGAACATAAAGGGAGCATCATGAAGAATATGACTAGAACATTTAAGTATAACCCACTTCCTATGCATAGGGATTTTGTGAGCAAACAACTTATGGGAACAAGAATCAACTTGCATAGGAAGGTAAAACAAGCATAACTTCAAGATTTTAAGCACATAGAGAGGAAACTTGATATTATTGCAATATGTAGAAGCATATGATCCTCTCTCATAATAATTTTCAGTAGCATCATGAGTGAATTCAACAATATAACCAGCATATAAAGCATTATTTTCATGATGCACAAGCATAGAAATTTTATTACTCTCCACATAAGAAAATTTATTCTCATCAATAGTAGTGGGAGCAAACTCAACAAAATAACTATCATGTGATTGAGAATTAAGATCAAGATGACAAGTTTCATGGTTATCATTATTCTTTAAAGCATACGTGTCATCACAATAATCATCATAGATAGGAGGCATGCTTTCATCATAGTAAATTTGCTCATCAAAGCTCGGGGGACAAAAAATATCATCTTCATCAAACATAGCTTCCCCAAGCTTGTGGCTTTGCATATCATTAGCATCATGGATATTCAAGGAGTTCATACTAACAACATTGCAATCATGCTCATCATTCAAAGATTTAGTGCCAAACATTTTAATGCATTCTTCCTCTAGCAATTGAGCACAATTATCGGAATCCTTATTTTCACGGAAGACATTAAAAAGGTGAAGCATATGAGGTACCCTGAATTCCATTTTTTTGGTAGTTTTCTTTTATAAACTAAACTAGTGCTAAAACAAGAAACAAAAAGATTCGATTGCAAGATTTAAAGATATACCTTCAAGCACTCACCTCCCCGGCAACGGCGCCAGAAATTAGCTTGATGTCTACTACACAACCTTCTTCTTGTAGACGTTGTTGGGCCTCCAAGTGCAGAGGTTTGTAGGACAGCAGCAAATCTCCCTCAAGTGGATGACCTAAGGTTTATCAATCCATGAGAGGCGTAGGCTGAAGATGGTCTCTCTCAAGCAACCCTGCAACCAAATAACAAAGAGTCTCTTGTGTCCCCAACACACCCAATACAATGGTAAATTGTATAGGTGCACTAGTTCGGCGAAGAGATGGTGATACAAGTGCAATATGGATGGTAGATATAGGTTTTTGTAATCTGAAAATATAAAAACAGCAAGGTAACTAATGATAGAAGTGAGCATAAACAGTATTGCAATGAGTTAAAACAAGGCCTAGGGTTCATACTTTCACTAGTGCAAGTTCTCTC
Source organism: Triticum aestivum (assembly GCF_018294505.1). Lineage (NCBI taxonomy): Eukaryota > Viridiplantae > Streptophyta > Magnoliopsida > Poales > Poaceae > Triticum > Triticum aestivum. The sequence continues at coordinate 11,463,485 of NC_057814.1, forward strand.
AACAATAATAACATAGTTGGATTATATAACTATCCCTCAACATGCAACAAAGAGTCACTCCAAAGTAACTAATAGTGGAGAACAAACGAAGAGATTATGGTAGGGTACGAAACCACCTCAAAGTTATTCTTTCCAATCAATCTATTGGGCTATTCCTATAAGTGTCAAAAACAGCCCTAGAGTTCGTACTAGAATAACACCTTAAGATACAAATCAACCAAAACCCTAATGTCACCTCAATACTCCAATGTCACCTCAAGCATCTGTGGGTATGATTATACGATATGCATCACAAAATCTCAGATTCCTCTATTCAACCAACACATAGAACCTCAAAGAGTGCCCCAAAGTTTCTACCGGAGAATCACGACGAACCAACCCCTATGCATAAGTTCATGGGCGGAACCCGCAAGTTGATCACCAAGACATACATCAAGTGAATCACGTGATATCCCATTGTCACCACAGATACGCACGAAAAGACATACATCAAGTGTTCTCAAATCTTTAAAGACTCAATTCGATAAGATAACTTCAAAGGGAAACTCAATCCATTACAAGAGAGTAGAGGGGGGGAGAAGAAACATAAGATCCAACTATAATAGCAAAGCTCGCCATACATCAAGATCGTGCCAAATCAAGAACACGAGAGAGAGAGAGATCAAACACATAGCTACTGGTGCATACCCTCAGTCCCGAGGGTGAACTACTCCCTCCTCATCATGGAGATTGCCGGGATGATGAAGATGGCCACCGGTGAGGGTTCCCCCCTCCGGCAGGGTGCCAGAACAGGGTCCCGATTGAGTTTTGGTGGCGAAATACGTCAGGGGGGCCATGAGGGGCCCACAAGGGTGGAGGCGCGCCCAGGGGGGAGGGCGCGCCCCCCTGCCTCGTGCCTTCCTTGTTGCTTCCCTTACGTGCACTCCAAGTCCCCCGGGTTGCTTTCGTTCCAAAAATAACTTCTCCAGTTGATTTCATTCCGTTTCGACTCCGTTTGATATTCCTTTTCTTCGAAACACTGAAACAAGGGAAAAAACAGAAACTGGTACTGGGCTCTGGGTCAATAGGTTAGTCCCAAAAATAATATAAAAGTGGATAATAAAGCCCAATATTGCCCAAAACAGTAGATAATATAGCATGGAGCAGTCAAAAACTATAGATACGTTGGAGACGTATCAGGCGTCCAGTGCAGCACCGGAGGGTGAAACTCCAGTTGCCGAACACATAGCGGAGCAAGTTCTCATGGGGACTGGTATCGGGGGTCCGCTCCAGTTCGGCCCCCAGCCGAACACAGTTCCGAAGACCCATATGGCTCCTGAGTCCTGTGGGCGGCCGCCTTTGAAAGAAGGGGGCATGCCCATTCCGCCGGTGACCTCTGTCCAACCAGAGGCACCGGACACTCTACAGGAAGCAGTGTGAAACGCTTCCATCATAGAGGAACATCGCACCCTTATGGGTGTGGTGGTTGAGAGGGTTCAGTCCGTTAAGAACGGGCTGACCGACGCCTGCGCCAGCCTTCTAATAGGCTTCGTGGTGAGTGTTTGTAATTATGTCAAAAAAAGAATGTCATAGTATAGACAGTAGCCCCTGGGATTCTGTCCAGTGTTCGGAAAGAAGAGCCGGACAGAGGATCAAATCTCTTTTAACAGGAATCTAAGCGCATTTTTCTATGTGAATCACAGGCGTCGCTGCTAGCTGTGACCTCTCATGCTGCTGAAGTCTCTGGACTGAAGCAGAGTCTGGAGCGGGCCGAGGAAGAACTCGGCCGTGTGAAGAAGGAGCTAGAGGGCAAGCAAGGTATGGCCGAATCCCTGGTATATCCATAGTGTTATGAATATGTATTTGACCATGGGTCCATGGTATTTGTAGGGGCAACGACTAAGGTCGAGGCCCTGGAGAAGGAGTTGGCCAAAGCCCAAGGAAAAGTGGCCAAGGAGCAAGCTGCCCTGAAGAAGCACGAGGCCCGGGTTTTGGAGGTCCAAAAGGAGCTCCAAGACGCCGCTAAGAAGTATGAGGCCTTGGAACGCAAGAATGCGGACCAAGAGGCCGAGCTCACCAAGGTGCGTCAAAGCGCACATGATGCTTGGTTTGAAGCCCAGGGGCCCCTCCAAGAGATCCAGGAGGCCAAGAAGATCGCGGCGGGTAAGGCTTTCAATATGCAAAGCAAGCATGTGAAGAAGAAATACTTTTTACTGACCCGAATTTGGAGTTCTCCAGGGGCGTTTGCGGATCTGCCGCGCAACATTTCTGATGTTGCCGAATTCTTCCGAGCCGAAGAGGGGGCATCAACGGAGGAGGTGTTCTGGTCGCACTATCTTGCACCAGAGCATCTGGTGCCCCTGACCGATCAGCTGAAGCAGCTGGTCGAACTGCATGGGGCGGCTGAACTAGCCGAAGGATTTAATAATCCGGCTGTGGCCTGCCAAAGTCATCCCCAGCAGTTACTTCGGGCTCATGAAGCGGATGGTCAGTGCTTGTCCTTGGCTTGACACCATCAAGAGGTCGGCCTGCATCGAAGGAGCGCGGATGGCCTTCGCCCGTGTTAAGGTACACTGGGCGAAGATGAACGCCGTTAAGCTCGCGACCGAGGGGTCGCCCGCGGGCAAGGAGCACCGTACACCAGAGTGATACTTCGCCGATGTTTTGGAGGGGTCCCGCATTGTAGCAGACCAATGTGCCAAGGACATTGACGGTGTCCTGGACTAGGGGGGACTCACCACGTCGTCTCCCGATCAGTTGGATTGGGCCGAGGACCCCCATGGCCGTTTACTCATGGGCTAGTTCGGACAGCCGATGACATACATGAGGAAGATTCCACAAGACTTGGTGATCAAGACAAGGACTCCTCTCCACCGACATATTCGACTAGGACTCTTGTTATCCTAGGCCTTTGGTATGTTATATAAGCCGAGGCCAGGCTAGTCGATAGATCATTATGACATTATTCATTATACCCTCAGGCTTGGACCACAACATATGATCTCGAGGTAGATCAACTCTGTAATCATATACATCGAATACAATCAAAAGCAGCATGTAGGGTATTATCTCTTCGGGAGAGCCCGAAGCTGGGTAAATCCCGTGTCCATGTTACCATTGATCCTAAGACGCACAGCTTGGGAGCCCCTACCCGAGATCTGCCGGTTTTAACACCGATAGACACTATCCTGGAATGAGTACATTCATGTTGTACTGTACTATGTAAAAACAAGGTTGTTTATGTAGTATAATGCTTGCCTCTTTTATGTTAATATTTTACCTCCTGCGCGGCTGTTTTATCAAATCTGAACGTTGGCCAGTCATCATCTTCAACCCCCATGTAAGAACTACCGGGGTGTTTGGTTGGCGCCAAAACACACTTGACCAAAAATATGTTTGGTCCGTTAAGGAGGTGTTAGCGCTGCGAACCAGGCAATCGGACTATGCGGCTTTACCACGCTCACTTAGCCATAGGAGTTTGACAATAAAAAATTTAGGCGCAGCCCCTAGTATTCGGAAATCTGAACTTAGGGTGCTATAAAACACCTGATCGGGAAAAAACCGACCCATCGCGTAATGCGGTAAAAATCTCCAACGATTTGTAACCTCTCGAACAGCTGACCGGCTCACGCCGCATCATGACAGTCAGTTTTCGGCTTTCTCTACTGAGGTGCTCATCCGGATAAACCAGGACACAATCACAATAGTTCTCCCTTTACTACCTTAGCCGATATAACAGAACGTAAGGTAGCAAGCACAGGAGCCGGGCAACCCAACTATTGACCAAAGACATGATTCGGAGACGATGCATATAATGCTAAAGATCGGGGTGCCGAACTACTGCGAAAAAGTGTTCGGACTTTGTTGCCGTATTGTGGGGCGTAATGAAGCCCCTGGCGAATGGAGGCGTACCAGAGTGTACGGATGCAAGTGATAAGAATATCAAAACAGGTTAAAAGGAATATGTAATAAGCCAGTGCCACAGAAATCGCCCCGCCAGCCGTTTTTCCTTATAGTATAATTAATACGTCCAAGCGTATTTGTACAAGTAGTGCGATAAGCAACTGGGCTATTTGACATGCCACAGCCAAGGGGGAGCCACGTATAGGTACTGAAAACAGGCATAACGATCGTGCAAAGAGACCACCTGGAGATTCCCTTGTCCGTTAGTGCTCCTTTCCGTCTTGGTGTACTCGTTCCTTGATAGGTCCGGCAATCAGGCTGCTAAGAAAGGCCCAGGGAAAGGAAACCTGAAAATTATGAAGGAAAAAGTGAAAGTATATGGGTCCAGAAGAGGTTTAAGCCATATTATGGGCCAGGATCTAGCTGTGCCTTGATGACCCACAAGTATAGGGGATCGATCGTAGTCCTTTCGATAAGTAAGAGTGTCGAACCCAACGAGGAGCAGAAGGAAATGATAAGCGGTTTTCAGCGAGGTATTCTCTGCAAGTACTGAAATAAGTGGTAACAGATAGTTTTGTGATAAGAAAATTTGTAACGAGCAACAAGTAACAAAAGTAAATAAAGTGCAGCAAGGTGGCCCAATCCTTTTTGTAGCAAAGGACAAGCCTGGACAAACTCTTATATAAGGAAAAGCGCTCCCGAGGACACATGGGAATATCGTCAAGCTAGTTTTCAGCACGTTCATATGATTCACGTTCGGTACTTTGATAATTTGATATGTGGGTGGAACGGTGCTTAGGTGTTGTTCTTACTTGAACAAGCATCCCACTTATGATTAACCTCTATTGCAAGCATCCGCAACTACACCAAAAGTATTAAGGTAAACCTAACCATAGCATGAAACACATGGATCCAAATCAGCCCCTTACGAAGCAACGCATAAACTAGGGTTTAAGCTTCTGTCACTCTAGCAACCCATCATCTACTTATTACTTTCCAATGCCTTCCTCTAGGCCCAACATCTCATCAAAATATCGAACGAATACCAAATTCACATGACTACTAATAGCAGGACTTCTCCCATGTCCTCAGGAACAAACAGAACTACTCACAAAGCATATTCATATTCATAATCAGAGGGGTATTAATATGCATAATGGATCTGAACATATGATCTTTCACCAAGTAAACCAACTAGCATCAACTACAAGGAGTAATCAACACTACTAGCAACCTACTGGTACCAATCCCGGACTTGGAGACAAGAATTGGATACAAGAGATGAACTAGGGTTTTGAGAGGAGATGGTGCTGGTGAAGATGTTGATGGAGATTGCCCTCTCCCAATGAGAGGAGCGTTGGTGATGACGATGGCGTTGATTTCCCCCTCCCGGAGGGAAGTGTCCCCGGCAGAACAGCTCTGCCAGAGCACTAGATTGGTTCCGCCAAGGTTCCACCTCGTGGCGGCAGAGTTTCGTCCCGAAAGGTTGCTTCTGATTTTTTCCTCGACGAAAGACCTCATATAGCAGAAGATGGGCATCGGAGAGCCAACAGGGGGCCCACGAGGCTGGGGGGCGCGCCCTAGGGGGGGGGGGGCGCCCCCACCCTCGTGGACAGGGTGTGGGCCCCCTGGTCTTCATCTTTGGCAAGGATTTTTTATTATTTCCGAAAAGACGTTCCGTGGAGTTTCAGGACTTTTGGAGTTGTGTAGAATAGGTCTCTAATATTTACTCCTTTTCCAGCCCAGAATTCCAGCTGCCGGCATTCTCCCTCCCTATGGAAACCTTGTAAAATAAGAGAGAATAGGCATAAGTATTGTAATATAACGTGTAGTAACAGCCCATAATGCAAATAAAAGTATGATGCAAAATGGACGTATCAACTCCCCCAAGCTTACACCTCGCTTGTCCTCAAGCGGAAGCCGATAACGATAAATATGTCCCCATGTTTAGAGGTAGAGGTGTCGATAAAATATAATACGGACATGAAGGCATCATGATTATTGTCATATGATTTCTTATGCTCAAGTAATAATCTATTCACAATGCAGAGTACGAATCATAAACTTATTGAGAACTAACAAACTATAATCTCAGTCATTGAAGCAATTGCAATTTATCATAACATCAGAAAGAGTCTATGTCAGAGCTTAATAGCAAGTCCACATACTCAACTATCATTTAGTCTTTCATAATCGCTAACACTCACGCAATACTTGTGGTTACGGAGTTTTAGTCGGACACAGAGAAAGATAGGGGCTTATAATTTCGCCTCCCAACCTTTTACCTCAAGGGTAATGTCAACAATAATAACTCATGCTCCCCTACATCCAATTAGATATATCTATCAGGATCTTTCCAACATACTGTGTTTGCCAAAGGATAAAGTGTAAAAAGGAAAGGTGAAGATCACCATGACTCTTGCATAAGGTAGGAGATAATAATAAAAGATAGGCCCTTCGCAGAGGGAAGCAGAGGTTGCCATGCGCTTTTATGGTTGGATGCACAAAATCTTAATGCGAAAGAACGTCACTTTATATTGCCCCTTGTGATATGAACCTTTATTATGCAGTCCGTCGCTTTTATTTCTTCCACATCACAAGATCGCATAAAGCTTATTTCCTCCACACCAATCAGTCATACATATTTAGAGGAATTTTTATTGCTTTGCATCGATGACAACTTACTTGAAGGATCTTACTCAATCCATAGGTAGATATGGTGGACTCTCATGGCAAAACTGGTTTAAGGGTTTTGGAAGCACAAGTAGTATCTCTACTTGGTGCTGAGAATTTGGCTAGCATGAGGGGGAAAGGCAAGCTCAACATGTTGGATGACCCACGACAATATACTTTATCTCAGATATAAGAAAACATAACCCATTACGTTGTCTTCCTTGTCCAACGTCAACTCTTTAGCATGTCATATTTTAATGACTGCTCCCAATCATAAAAGATGTCAACAATAGTATATTTATATGTGAAGCCTCTCTTTCCTTATTACTTCCTATTAATTGCAACGTTGACCAAAGCTATGTCTGCCAACTCCCAACAACTTTTAATCATCATACTCTTTCTATGTGAAGTCATTACTCTCAATAAGATCAAAATGATCTCTTTGTTTCTTTTCTTTTATTCACTCATGATCATGGCAAAACAATCAAGCCCTTGACTCAACACTAATCTTTATTATATAGCTCACGGACCCGATTACATAGAGAGACCATAAAGCAAAAAATCAAAACTAGATCATGCCATAAACTTTATTCTATTAGATCAAGATACTACTAATAGGATCGAACTAAGAAAAACGGTAAAGATAGGAGATGTGATGGTGATACGATACCGGGGCACCTCCCCCAAGCTTGGCAGTTGCCAAGGGGAGTGCCCATACCCATGTGATTATGTCTCCTTCTTTGGTGAAGAGGATGATGGTGATGATGGATAGTCGCACATAGAGCGTAAGAGGTCCTCCAGCTTGCGGATAATGCCCTTGACTGCAACAATATGCTCCTTCAACAAAATATTTTCATGTGTGAGATGCTTGTTCTGTATACGAGCTAACTCAATCATCTTGAAAGCTTCGATCTCAGTTGGGGTAAGAAGGTTATGATCAAGTTGAGGGATGTCTTCTGCTGCCGGAGCTTGATCCTCCATGGCCTTCTTGATCCCTTCGTCCTTGTTGATCTCCATGGGTTCTTCCCTCTTCAGTTCTATCCTCATTAGCCAAGCATCATTGGCACCTTTGTTGGAGGAGGGGGACGACATGATGCCTAGCCTTGAAAACCCTGGCAGAAAACAGCTCGAAACAAGAACAGAGGATAATTGCATGATACAGGAGTCAAGACCTTCGAGAGAACATATAATGAATTTTTACCGACCAAAATACGTAACGTGCAAGAAAACAGAGTCCGGAAGGCACACGAGGTGCCCACGAGGTAGGGGGGCGCACCCAGGGGGGTAGGGCGCGCCCTCCACCCTCGTGAGGCCCTCGTGTCCTTCCCGGACTGCTTCTTATTTTTCTATTTTTCTAAATATTCCAAAACGGAGAAATATTGCCTTAAAAACTGTTTTGGAGTCGGTTTACTTACCGTACCACATACCTATTCCTTTTCGGAGTCTGAAACGTTCTAGAAAGTGTCTCTTATATATTCCTCCGGGGTTATGGTTTCAATAACATTGGTTTCAACATTTATAGGATTACCTGAGATATAATGTTTGATTCTTTGTCCGTTCACCACCTTCGGATTTGTGCCTTCGAAGTTGTTGATTTTTATGGCACCGGAAGGATAGACCTCCTCGATGACGTAGGGGCCTTCCCATTTAGAGAGAAGTTTTCCTGCAAAAAATCTTAAACGAGAGTTGTATAGCAATACATAATCACCTACATTAAACTCGCGCTTTTGTATCCTTTTATCATGCCATCTTTTAACTTTTTCTTTAAACAATTTGGCATTTTCATAAGCTTGGGTTCTCCATTCATCAAGTGAGCTAATATCATAACCTCTTCTCACAGGCAAGTTTGAAATCATAATTGAGCTCTTTAATAGCCCAATAAGCCTTATGTTCTAGTTCGAGAGGTAAGCGACATGCTTTTCCATAAACCATTTGGACATATCCATAGGATTTTTATATGCAGTTCTATAGGCCCATAGTGCATCATCAAGTTTCTTGGACCAATTCTTTCTAGATCTATTAACAGTCTCTTGCAAAATTAATTTGAGCTCTCTATTACTCAATTCTACTTGACCACTAGACTGTGGGTGATAAGGAGATGCAATTCTATGATTAACATCATACTTAGCAAGCATTTTACGGAAAGCACCATGAATAAAATGTGAACCACCATCAGTCATTAAATATCTAGGGACTCCAAACCTCGGAAAGATAACTTCTTTAAGCATCTTAATAGAAGTGTTATGATCAGCACTACTAGTTGGAATAGCTTCTACCCACTTAGTAACGTAATCAACAGCAACTAAAATATGTGTATACCCATTAGAGGTAGGAAAAGGTCCCATATAATCAAAGCCCCAAACATCAAATGGTTCAATAACAAGTGAATAATTCATAGGCATTTCTTGACGTCTACTGATGTTACCAATTCTTTGACATTCATCACAAGACAAGACAAACTTACGGGCATCCTTGAAGAGAGTAGGCCAATAAAAACCGGATTGCAATACCTTATGTGCAGTTCTATCTCCAGCGTGGTGTCCTCCATAAGCTTCGGAATGACACTTGCGTAGGATCTGTTCCTGTTCATGCTCAGTTACACAACGTCTAATAACACCATCTACTCCTTCGTTGTAAAGATGTGGGTCATCCCAAAAGTAATGTCTCAAATCATAGAAAAACTTTTTCTTTTGCAGATATGTGAAACTAGGTGGTATAAATTTAGCAACAATATAATTAGCATAATCAGCATACCATGGAGTGCTACGAGAAGTACTCATAACATTTAATTGTTCATCAGGAGAGCTATCATCAATAGGTAGTGGGTCATCAAGAACATTTTCTAACCTAGACAAGTTGTCTGCAACGGGGTTCTCAGCTCCCTTTCTATCAATGATACGTCTCTGTCGTATCTACTTTTCCAAACACTTTTGCCCTTGTTTTGGACTCTAACTTGCATGATTTGAATGGAACTAACCCGGACCGACGCTGTTTTTAGCAGAATTGCCATGGCGTTGTTTATGTGCAGAAAACAAAAGTTCTCGGAATGACCTGAAACTTCATGGAACGTCTTTTCGGAAATAATAAAAAATCCTTGCCAAAGATGAAGACCAGGGGGCCCACACCCTGTCCACGAGGGTGGGGGGCGCCCCCCTAGGGCGCGCCCCCTGCCTCGTGGGCCCCCTGGAGCTCCTCCGACGCCAACTCGACCTCTATATATTTGCTTTCGGGAGAAAAAAATCAAGGAGAAGAAATCATCGCATTTTACGATACGGAGCCACCGCCAAGCCCTAAAACCTCTCGGGAGGGCTGATCTGGAGTCCGTTCGGGGCTCCGGAGAGGGGGATTCGTCGCCGTCGTCATCATCAACCATTCTCCCTCACCAATTTCATGATGCTCACCGCCGTGCGTGAGTAATTCCATCGTAGGCTTGCTGGACGGTGATGGGTTGGATGAGATCTATCATGTAATCGAGTTAGTTTTGTTAGGTTTTGATCCCTAGTATCCACTATGTTCTGAGATTGATGTTGCTATAACTTTTCTATGCTTAGTGCTTGTCACTAGGGCCCGAGTGCCATGATTTCAGATCTGAACCTATTATGTTTTCATGAATATATGTGTGTTCTTGATCCTATCTTGCAAGTCTATAGTCACCTACTATGTGTTATGATCCGGCAACCCGAAGTGACAACAATCGGGACCACTCCCGGTGATGACCATAGTTTGAGGAGTTCATGTATTCACTAAGTGCTAATGCTTTGTCCCGGTTCTCTATTAAAAGGAGGCCTTAATATCCCTTTGTTTCCATTAGGACCCCGCTGCCACGGGAGGGTATGACAAAAGATGTCATGCAAGTTCTTTTCCATAATCACGTATGACTATATTCGGAATACATGCCTACATTACATTGATGAATTGGAGCTAGTTTTGTGTCACCCTATGTGATGACTGTTACATGATGAACCGCATCAGGCATAATTATCCATCATCGATCCAATGCCTACGAGCTTTCCATCTACTGGTTTACGCTTATTTACTTTTCCGTTGCTACTGTTACAATCACTACAAAACACCAAAAATATTACTTTTGCTATCATTACTCTTTTGTTACCGTTACCACTACTATCATATTACTTTGCTACTAAATACTTTGCTGCAGATATTAAGTTATCCAGGTGTGGTTGAATTGACAACTCAACTGCTAATACTTGAGAATATTCTTTGGCTCCCCTTGTGTCGAATCAATAAATTTGGGTTGAATACCTTACCCTCAAAAGCTGTTGCGATCCCCTATACTTGTGGGTTATCAAGACTAATTTCCGGCGCCGTTGCCGGGGAGCATAGCTCTATTCTTTGAGTCACTTGGGATTTATATCTGCTAGTCACTATGAAGAACTTAAAAGACGCTAAGACAACAATCTATCCCTCAACTACGAGGGGAGGTAAGGAACTGCCATCTAGCTCTGCACTTGATTCACCTTCTGTTTTGAGTAAGCTTGCAACATATAAACCTGCTTCTGCTATTCGTTCTGATATGTCGCAAGTTATTGATGATGCCACTTCTGCTATGCATGATACTTATGATGAAACTACTTCTATGCTTGATACTACTGTGCACCTTAGTGAATTTCTTGTGAACAAATTGCTAGGGCTAGAGAGAAAGAAATTATTGAAACTGATTATATTGATGAAAGTGATGATGAAGATATGCATGTTATTCCTGAGGGTTATGTTTTTGATATGGAATCTTCTACAACTATTTTAGCCTGCAAAGGTAGATCTGAGCTCAAGAGGCTATTAGTTAAATGGAGTAAGGAATCTCTTAGAGATAGAATGAAACCTGACCCTGCTTTTGCTACTTCACCTATTTGTGTTGCCGATAAGGATTATGAATTTTCTGTTGATCCTGATATAATTACTTCGGTAGAATCTGATCCTTTTCATGGCTATGAATCTGAAACCGTTGTGGCACATCTTACTAAATTAAATGATATAGCCACCCTGTTCACTAATGATGAGAGATCTTGCTACTTTTATATCCTTAAAAATTTTCCGTTCTCATTAAAGGGTGATGCTAAGATATGGTTTAATTCTCTTGATCCTGGTTGTGTGCGTAGTCCCCAGGATATGATTTATTACTTCTCTGCTAAATATTTTCCTGCTCATAAGAAACAAGCTGCTTTAAAGGAAATATACAACTTTGTGCAAATTCAAGAAGAGAGTCTCCCACAAGCTTGGGGGAGGCTTCTCAAGTTACTTAATGCTTTGCCTGATCATCCTCTCAAGAAAAATGAAATACTTGATGTCTTTTATAATGGACTAACCGATGCTTCCTGAGATTACCTGGATAGTTGTGCTGGTTCTCTTTTCAGGGAAAGAACACCGGATAAAGCTGAAATTATATTGAATAATATGTTGAAAAATGAAAATAATTGGGCACCTCCTGAGCCAGTTCCTGAGCCAGCTCCTGCTCCAATTACTGAGCCTATTCCTAAACTAACTACGAAGAAGAGAGGTGTTCTATTTCTCAGTCCTGAAGATATGCAAGAGGCAAAGAAATCTATGAAAGAAAAAGGTATTAAAGCTGAAGATGTTAAGAATTTACCTCCTATTGAAGAAATACATGGTCTTAATTTACCGCCTGTCGAAGAAACATATGATCTTAATCCTTTACTTATTGAAGAACCTCTAGGTCTTGATAACCCGAGACAGGTAGTAAAGGTAAATTCTCTCTATAAGTCTGCTAGGCAATGCTTAGAAGAGTTTGATAATTTTATTGTCAAACAAGAAAACTTCAATGCTTATTTTGGTAGACAATTGAAATACAATTCAGATATGATTAAACACTTGGTGATTATATGGCTGATCTTAGATGTGAACTTAAACTTGCTAGCAAACATGCTTCTATGGTTACCACTCAAGTAGAACAAGTACTTAAAGCTCAAAATGATTTGCTCAATGAACCGAATAGTAAGAAAAATGATTATGCTGTTAGAGTGGCTACTAGAACTGGTAGAATGATTCGGGAACCTTTGTATCCTGAAGGCCACCCTAAGAGTATTGAGCAAGATTCTCAGAGAACTAAAATTGATGTACCTAGTTCTTCTAAAAGGAAGAAAAAGAAAAATGATAGGACTTTGCAAACTTCTAGTGAACCTATTGCTGAGACACCTGAGAATCCAAATGACATATCTATTTCTGATGCTGAAACAAAATCTGGTAATGAACATGAAGCTAATGAAAATGTTAATGATGATGTTCATGATGATACTCAACCTAGTAATGATAATGATGTAGAAATTGAACCTGCTGTTGATCTTGATAACCCACAGTCAAATAATCAACGTTATGATAAGAGAGATTTTGTTGCTAGGAAACATGGTAAAGAAAGAGAACCTTGGGTTCAGAAACCCATGCCTTTTCCTTCCAAACCATCCAAGAAAAAGGATGATGAGGATTTTGAGCGCTTTGCTGAAATGATTAGACCTATCTTTTTGCGTATGCGATTGACTGATATGCTCAAAATGAATCCTTATGCTAAGTACATGAAAGATATTGTTACAAATAAAAGAAAGATACCGGAAGCTGAAATTTCCACCATGCTTGCTAATTATATTTTTAAAGGTGGAATACCAAAGAAACTTGGAGATCCCGGAGTACCCACTATACCATGCTCCATTAAAGGAAACTGTGTTAAAACTACTTCATGTGATCTTGGAGCCGGTGTTAGTGTTATGCCCTTCTCTTTATATCGTAGACTTGATTTGAATAAGTTGACACCTACTGAAATATCTTTGCAAATGGCTGATAAATCAACTGCTATACTTGTCGGTATTTGCGAGGATGTGCCTGTTGTGGTTGCAAACATTACTATTTTAACGGACTTTGTTATTCTTGATATTCCCGAGGACGATAGTATGTCTATTATTCTTGGAAGACCTTTTCTGAATACTGCAGGGGCTGTTATTGATTGCACCAAAGGCAATGTCACTTTTCATGTTAATGTTAATGAGCATACGGTACACTTTCCGAGGAAACAACCTCAAGTTCATAGTATCAACTCTATTGGAAAAATTCCATCGATTATTTTTGGAGATTCCAAATTTCCTCTTCCCACTATCAAAAAGAAATATGATATTCTTATTATTGGGGATGTGCATATCCCCGTTGAGGTAACATAGTGTTATTCGAAATTTCTCCGGTTCCATGTTATTCGGAATGAGTTTGTTAACAAGACCTGATCAACCTTGTTAGTGGATTCCTTTTGATGAGCATGAGACGGATGAAACTAGAAGCACAACCTTCTGTACCCTCTTTATACTTTCTGTTATTTAGTTGAAATAAAGTAAAAATAATATTTTTCCATCTGTTTCCTGATTTATCCGTGCAATATAAAAATACCCCGAAAATAAAAGTCCTCCAAATGCCATGCCAATTTAATATGTTCTTTTCTAGAATATTTGAGGATTTATGGTACTGAAAACACCGCGGGGGGAGCTGCCACTTGGCCACGAGGGTGGAGGGCGTGCCCCCACCTAGGGCGCCCCCCCTGCCTCGTGGGCCCACGGTGGCCCTCCTCCACTTATTCCTGCACCCATCCTCTTCTTCTTCCTCCCACAAACACGAATATCCAGTTCAAGCACGAGTTCTAGCTCACTTTGCTGCGATTTTCGATCTCGTTGCTCAAAGCACCCCTCACAAAACTGCTTGGGGAGATTGTTCCTTGGTATGTGACTCCTCCATTGGTACAATTAGTTTTTGTTCTAGTGCTTTATTCATTGCAAATTTGTGCTGCATAGGTGACCATGTTCTTGAGCTTGCATGTCAAATTTATATGGTTCCAAGTAGTTCTAATGCTTGATATAGGCTATAGGCACTTGTAGGAATAGTTGCTATCAATTTTGTTGAGCTTGGTTCACTTTTGTTTGAAGTTACTAAAAATTTCAGAAATTTTTCAGAGGAAGCAATATGCTTAGGAAAATGTTCCAAGGTGGTTCTTCAAGGAAGCAAGGCCCCAGGCTTGCAATACGTGATGCTGATGAGGAGCTCCCAAGGGACGCTCCAGTGCGGCCTTGTGAGTGGCCTTCAGAAAATTTTATGGATCGAGCGGGAATCAAAGAAGAATTTAACACATATTTGCGTAACGCCGGTCTTGCGAGCTTTGAGGCAGACAAATGCCCCCAGTACCATCAACTCACTAGTTCATTTGTGAGGAGGTTTGAATTTTCATCTTCGCGTAATTCTCCTACTGTCATGTTTGACCTTTATGAAAAATCTTATACCATGGACTTAGAGGATTTTACTTCTGCTTGCAAACTTCCACAATGGGGTAGTATTAGTGATCCCCGTAAATCTGAATTTAGAAACTTTCTTGCTGATATAACCGTGGGGGAATCTAGAGATATAACACAAGCTACCTTAGGGAGCATCCATTTTCCTGCTATACATTATTTTGCTCTCTTCATAGGTAGATGCATAAATGGTAAAGATGAAGCATGTCACATGTGTGTCCCTGATCTCAGTATTCTTAGGAGTGCTGTGTTAGGTGACCAATCTTATCATATGGGAGCCATAGTAGCACAGAGGTTGCATCATAATAGATATAATGGAGATTTCTTTGGAGGAATTTATGCAACCCGCTTAGCTAATTTTCTTGAGGTGGACGTTCATGAAGATGATATGGAGTTGCCTCCTACTTATTTAGATTTTAATTCTATGGCCTCTCACCAGTTTTTCGAGAGGAATGAATCACCTCTCCTATATCGACTAATCTTTGACAAACGGCGTGTTGTCCGTATTACTCTCCCTGCTCCTGCCTTCTTTGATTGTCAGGCAAAACGAAGATATATTATTACTAGAGAGGAGGCAGATGAGTACGAGAGGAGAGCGCAAGCAGCCCGACACCACGCTGCAGCTCAGGCGGCGATAGCCGCTGCATCTCAGTATGACCCCAGCTACACCTACGGATATCCGCCAGGCCATCCCTGGCAATGAACCAACTTAGGCCAAAAGCCTAAGCTTGGGGGAGTACGTATTTCGCACCGACATTACATTTATGTATACACACTCATTGCTAGATGTCAGTGCTCATACTCTTTCACTGTAATATCCATGCTAGTTTATTTACTTTTTCCTGCTTTCTTCTTATGTGTCTGTTAATCCTAAAAAGAAAAAAAATTAGTAGTAGTTTACTTTTCTTGCTGTAGTAGTATTAATTAAAAAGAAAACCCAAAAATATTTCCCGTTCTTCTTTTTGCTTGTTGGGAGCTTTCCCGTGTAAATAGTTTTTATTTCTTTTCCTTTTCTTTGGGGGTTGATAGGAGAAGACCATAATTAAATTGTTGAAGTGGCTCTTATATGCATTATTGTTGATTTAACCAAGAGCCCATATTGCCTTGCCTTCTCCTATCTATTGAATGCTCCCAGATTCCAGCTTAGTCCAATGCACATGCACTCTTATTATTATTCACATCGTTCGGTCGTGCAAGTGAAAGGCAATTATGATGATATATGATGGACCGACCGAGATGAGAAAAGCTGGTATGAACTCGACCTCTTTTGTTTTTGTAAATATGATGAGTTCATCGTTCTTGATTTAGCTTATTATGAATAAACATGTTTGCAATGACAATTAGAGATTATAGTTCCTCGTGTCATGCTTGATTAGCTATGAGTTATAATAGTTTACCTTGCGTGCCAACATGCTATTAAAATGGTTGTGATGTGGTATGATGGGGTGGTATCCTCCTTTGAATGATTTAAGTGACTTGACTTGGCACATGTTCACACATGTAGTTGAAACAAATCAACATAGCCTTCACGATATTTATGTTCATGGTGGATTATATCCTACTCATGCTTGTATCCAATGTTTATTAACTTTAATGCATGTTCATGACTGTTGTCGCTCTCTAGTTGGTCGCTTCCCAGTCTTTTGCTAGCCTTTCACCTGTACTAAGCGGGAATACTGCTTGTGCATCCGATTCCTTAAACCCCAAAGTTATTCCATATGAGTCCACTATACTTTCCTACATGCGGTATCTACCTGTCGTTCCAAGTAAATTTGTATGTGCCAAACTCTAAACCTTCAAATAAACATTCTGTTTTGTATGCTCGAATAGCTCATGTATCAACTAGGGCTTCCCTTATCTTCCATGTTAGGCGGGTTATTCTCAAGAGGAGTGGACTCTGCTCCTCATTCATGAGAAAATGGCTGGTCACCGGGATGCCCAGTCCCATGCTTTATGCAAACTAAATCAAAATTAATTGCAAACAAAACTCCCCCGGGGACTGATGTTAGTTGGAGGCACCCGTTGTTTCGGACAAGCCATGGATTGATGATTGTTGGTGGAGGGGGAGTATAAACTTTACCATTCTATTTGGGAACCGCCTATAATGTGTGTAGCATGGAAGATATCGTCATCTCTTAGTTGTTACGTTGAGAATGAAAGTATGCCGCTCAAAATATTATTTATCCCTATTTCAAAACCAAGCTCTGGCACCTCTACAAATCCCTGCTTCCCTCTGAGAAGGGCCTATCTATTTACTTTTATGTTGAGTCATCACCCTCTTATTCAAAGCACCAGCTGGAGAGCACAGCTGTCACTTGCATTCATTACTATTAATTTATATTGGGTATGACTATGATTGGATCTCTTTTATCATGAATTACAATGTCTAGTCAGTCCTTGATCTTTAAAGGTGCTCTGCATTTATGTTTTGCGGTCTTAGAAAGGGCTAGCGAGATACCATCTTGTTATATCATATTATGATTGTTTTGAGAAAGTGTTGTCATCCGAGATTTATTATTATGGCTTGCTAGTTGATTATGCTATTGATATGAGTAAACATGAGACCTGAGAATTATTGCAAATGTGGTTAGTCATAATCTTTGCTGAAAACATGAATGCTGGCTTTACATATTTACAACAACAAGAGCAAACAGAGTTTGTAAAAGTTTTTCTTTATCACTTTCAGTTTATCAACTGAATTGCTTGAGGACAACCAAAGGTTTAAGCTTGGGGGAGTTGATACGTCTCCATCGTATCTACTTTTCCAAACACTTTTGCCCTTGTTTTGGACTCTAACTTGCATGATTTGAATGGAACTAACCCGGACTGACGCTGTTTTCAGCAGAATTGCCATGGTGTTGTTTATGTGCAGAAAACAAAAGTTCTCGGAATGACCTGAAACTTAACGGAACGTCTTTTCGGAAATAATAAAAAATCCTTGGCAAAGATGAAGACCAGGGGGGCCACACCCTGTCCACGAGGGTGGGGGCGCCCCCCTAGGGCGCGCCCCCTGCCTCGTGGGCCCCCTGGAGCTCCTCCGACGCCAACTCCAACTCTATATATTTGCTTTCGGGGAGAAAAAAATCAAGGAGAAGAAATCATCACGTTTTACGATACGGAGCCGCCGCCAAGCCCTAAAACCTCTCGGGAGGGCTGATCCGGAGTCCGTTCGGGGCTCCGGAGAGGGGGATTCGTCGCCGTCGTCATCATCAACCATCCTCCATCACCAATTTCATGATGCTCATCGCCGTGCGTGAGTAATTCCATCGTAGGCTTGCTGGACGGTGATGGGTTGGATGAGATCTATCTTGTAATCGAGTTAGTTTTGTTAGGGTTTGATCCCTAGTATCCACTATATTCTGAGATTGATGTTGCTATGACTTTGCTATGCTTAATGCTTGTCACTAGGGCCCAAGTGCCATGATTTCAGATCTGAACCTATTATGTTTTCATGAATATATGTGTGTTCTTGATCCTATCTTGCAAGTCTATAGTCACCTACTATGTGTTACGATCCGGCAACCGCGAAGTGACAATAATCGGGACCACTCCCGGTGATGACCATAGTTTGAGGAGTTCATGTATTCACTAAGTGCTAATGCTTTGTTCCGGTTCTCTATTAAAAGGAGGCCTTAATATCCCTTTGTTTCAATTAGGACCCCGCTGCCACGGGAGGGTAGGACAAAAGATGTCATGCAAGTTCTTTTCCATAAGCATGTATGACTATATTCGGAATACATGCCTACATTACATTGATGAATTGGAGCTAGTTCTGTGTCACCCTATGTTATGACTGTTACATGATGAACCGCATCCGGCATAATTATCCATCACTGATCCAATGTCTACGAGCTTTCCATCTACTGGTTTACGCTTATTTACTTTTCCGTTGCTACTGTTACAATCAGTACCAAACACCAAAAGTATTACTTTTGCTATCATTACTCTTTTGTTACCGTTACCACCACTATCATATTACTTTGCTACTAAATACTTTGCTGCAGATATTAAGTTATCCAGGTGTGGTTGAATTGACAACTCAACTGCTAATACTTGAGAATATTCTTTGGCTCCCTTTGTGTCGAATCAATAAATTTGGGTTGAATACTTTACCCTCAAAAGCTGTTGCAATCCCCTACACTTGGGTTATCAAGACTAATTTCTGGCCCCGTTGCCGGGGAGCATAGCTCTATTCTTTGAGTCACTTGGGATTTATATCTGCTGGTCACTATGAAGAACTTGAAAGACGCTAAGACAACAATTTATCCCTCAACTACGAGGGAAGGTAAGGAACTGCCATCTAGCTCTACACTTGATTCACCTTCTGTTTTGAGTAAGCTTGCAACACCTAAACCTGCTTCTGCTATTCGTTCTGATATGTTGCAAGTTATTGATGATGCCACTTTTGCTATGCACGATACTTATGATGAAACTACTTCTATGCTTGATACTACTGTGCACCTTAGTGAATTTCTTGATGAACAAATTGCTAGGGCTAGAGAGAAAGAAATTATTGAAACTGATTATATTAATGAAAGTGATGATGAAGATATGCCTGTTATTCCTGAGGGTTATGTTTTTGATATGGAATCTTCTACAGCTATTTTAGCCTGCAAAGGTAGCTCTGAGCTCAAGAGGCTATTAGTTAAATGGAGTAAGGAATCTCTTAGAGATAGAATGAAACCTGACCCTGCTTTTGCTACTTCACCTATTTGTGTTGCCGATAAGGATTATGAATTTTCTGTTGATCCTTATATAATTACATTGGTTGAATCTGATCCTTTTCATGGCTATGAATCTGAAACCGTTGTGGCACATCTTACTAAATTAAATGATATAGCCACCCTGTTCTCTAATGATGAGAGATCTCGCTACTTTTATATCCTTAAAAAATTTCCGTTCCCATTAAAGGGTGATGCTAAGATATGGTTTAATTCTGTTGATCCTGGTTGTGTGCGTAGTCCCCAGGATATGATTTATTACTTCTCTGCTAAATATTTCCCTGCTCATAAGAAGCAAGCTGCTTTAAAGGAAATATACAACTTTGTGCAAATTAAAGAAGAGAGTCTCCCACAAGCTTGGGGGAGGCTTCTCAAGTTACTTAATGCTTTGCCTGATCATCCTCTCAAGAAAAATGAAATACTTGATGTCTTTTATAATGGACTAACCAATGCTTCCAGAGATTACCTGGATAGTTGTGCTGGTTCTCTTTTTAGGGAAAGAACACCGGATGAAGCTGAAATTCTATTGAATAATATGTTGACAAATGAAAATAATTGGGCACCTCCTGAGCCAGTTCCTGAGCTAGCTCCTGCTCCAATTACTGAGCCTATTCCTAAACCAACTCCGAAGAAGAGAGGTGTTCTATTTCTCAGTCCTGAAGATATGCAAGAGGCAAAGAAATCTTTTTAAGAAAAAGGTATTAAAGCTGAAGATGTTAAGAATTTACCTCCTATTGAAGAAATACATGGTCTTAATTTACCGCCTGTCGAAGAAACATATGATCTTAATCCTTTACTTATTGAAGAACCTCCAGGTCTTGACAACCCGACACAGGTAGTAAAGGTAAATTCTCTCTATAAATTTGATGAAGGTGATATTCCTCACTATAAGTCTGCTAGGCAATGCTTAGAAGAGTTTGATAATTTTATTGTCAAACAAGAAAACTTCAATGCTTATTTTGGTAGACAATTGAAATGCAATTCAGATATGATTAAACACTTGGGTGATTATATGGCTGATCTTAGATGTGAACCTAAACTTGCTAGCAAACATGCTTCTATGGTTACCACTCAAGTAGAACAAGTACTTAAAACTCAAAATGATTTGCTCAACGAAAGGAAGAGTAAGAAAAATGATTATGCTGTTAGAGTGGCTACTAGAACTGGTAGAATGACTCAGGAACCTTTGTATCCTGAAGGCCACCCTAAGAGAATTGAGCAAGATTCTCAGAGAAATAAAATTGATGTACCTAGTTCTTCTAAAAGGAAGAAAAAGAAAAATGATAGGACTTTGCAAACTTCTAGTGAACCTATTGCTGAGACACCTAAGAACCCAAATGACATGTCTATTTCTGATGCTGAAACACAATCTGGTAATGAACATGAAGCTAATGAAAATGTTAATGATGATGTTCATGATGATACTCAACCTAGTAATGATAATGATGTAGAAATTGAACCTGCTGTTGATCATGATAACCCACAGTCAAAGAATCAACGTTATGACAAGAGAGATTTTGTTGCTAGGAAACATGGTAAAGAAAGAGAACCTTGGGTTCAGAAACCCATGCCTTTTCCTCCCAAACCATCCAAGAAAAAGGATGATGAGGATTTTGAGCGCTTTGCTTAAATGATTAGACCTATCTTTTTGCGTATGCGATTGACTGATATGCTCAAAATGAATCCTTATGCTAGTACATGAAAGATATTGTTACAAATAAAAGAAAGATACCGGAAGCTGAAATTTCCACCATGCTTGCTAATTATACTTTTAAGGGTGGAATACCAAAGAAACTTGGAGATCCCGGAGTACCCACTATACCATGCTCCATTAAAGGAAACTATGTTAAGACTTCTTTATGTGATCTTCGAGCCGGTGTTAGTGTTATGCCCTTCTCTTTATATCATAGACTTGACTTGAATAAGTTGACACCTAATGAAATATCTTTGCAAATGGCTTATAAATCAACTGCTATACCTGTCGGTATTTGCGAGGATGTGCCTGTTGTGGTTGCAAACGTTACTATTTTAACGGACTTTGTTATTCTTGATATTTCCGAGGACGATAGTATGTCTATTATTCTTGGAAGACCTTTTCTGAATACTGCAGGGGCTGTTATTGATTGCACCAAAGGCAATGTCACTTTTCATGTTAATGGTAATGAGCATACGGTACACTTTCCGAGGAAACAACCTCAAGTTCATAGTATCAACTCTATTGGAAAAATTCCATCGATTATTTTTGGAGATTTCGAATTTCCTCTTCCTACTGTCAAAAAGAAATATGATATTCTTATTATTGGGGATGTGCATATCCCCGTTGAGGTAACATAGTGTTATTCGAAATTTCTCCGGTTCTGTGTTATTCGGAATGAGTTTGTTAACAAGACCTGAGCAACCTTGTTAGTGGATTCCTTTTGATGAGCAGGAGACGGATTAACCTACAAGCATAAAATTCTGTACCCTCTTTTTACTTTCTGTTATTTAGTTGAAATAAAGTAAAAATAGTATTTTTTTTCCTTAATGAACCTCCTATAAAATCCGGCGTGACCAAGGAAACTTCTTATAGCTTTAATGTCCTTGGGACATGGCATCTTTTCAATAGCATCAACCTTGGCTTTATCAACTTCAATACCTCTTTCAGAAACTTTATGCCCCAAGACAATACCTTCATTAACCATAAAGTGGCACTTTTCCCAATTCAAGACAAGATTAGTTTCTTCACATCTCTGCGAAACTCAATCAAGATTGCTCAAGCAATCATCAAAAGAGGAACCATAGACGGAAAAGTCGTCCATGAAAACCTCACAAATCTTTTCACAAAAGTCAGAGAATATAGCCTTCATGCATCTTTGAAAGGTAGCAGGTGCATTACGTAAACCAAAATGCATACGTCTATAAGCAAAAGTACCAAAAGGGCATGTAAAAGTAGTCTTTGATTGATCCTTAGCCGACACATGTATTTGAGAGAATCCAGAATAACCATCTAGGAAGCAATAATGTGTAAGTTTGCATAATCTCTCTAGCATTTGATCGATAAAAGGTAAGGGGTAATGATCTTTCTTAGTAGCCTTATTTAATTTACGGAAATCAATTACCATCCTATAACCTGTAATAATTCTTTGCGAAATCAATTCATCTTTATCATTAGGAACAACAATGATACCTCCCTTCTTAGGGACACAATGGACAGGACTTACCCACTGACTATCAGCAACGGGATAAATTATACCTGCCTCCATAAGCTTTAGTATTTCTTTTCTTACCACTTCTTTCATCTTAGGATTCAGTCGTCGTTGATGATCACGAACCGGTTTAGCATCTTCTTCCAAATTTATTTTTTGTTGACATAGAGTGGGACTAGTGCCCTTAAGATCATCAAGAGTATATCCAATAGCAGCACGATGCTTCTTCAGAGTTTTCAACAATCTCTCTTCTTCATGCTCTGAAAGGTTAGCACTAATAATAACAATATATATCTTCTTTTCATCAAGATAAGCATATTTAAGATTATCAGGCAATGGTTTAAGCTCAAACACGGGATCACCCTTGGGTGGAGGAGGATCCCCTAGGATTTCAACAGGCAAATTGTGTTTCATAATAGGTTCCTGTTTAAAGAATACTTCATCTATTTCCCTTCTTTCATTCATAAACATATCATTTTCATGGTCTAGCAAATATTGTTCTAAAGGATCACTGGGAGGTACGGCAATAGAAGCAAGACCGATAATTTCATCCTTACTGGGCAATTCTTCTTCACCGTGTTGTCTACTAAATTTAGAGAAATTAAACTCATGAGACATATCACCCAAACCAATAGTAACAACATTCTTTTCGCAGTCTATTCTAGCATTGACAGTATTCAAGAAGGGTCTACCAAATATAATGGGACAAAAACTATCTTGTGGGGAACCAAGAACAAGGAAATCAGCGGGATATTTAGTTTTCCCACACAAGACTTCAACATCTCTAACAATTCCCATTGCTGATATAGTATCTCTATTGGCAAGTTTAATTGTAACATCAATACCTTCTAACTCAGCAGGTGCAATTTCATGCTTAATTTCATCGTATAAAGTATGAGGTATAACACTAGCACTGGCACCCATATCACATAAGACATGATAACAATGATCTCCTATTTTAACAGAAATGACAGGCACGCCTACCAAATGTCTATGTTTATCTTTAGCACAAGGTTTTGCAATTCTAGCGGTTTCACCGCAGAAATGAATAACATGCCCATCAATATTATCCGCTAAGAGATCTTTAACAATAGCAATATTAGGTTCAACTTTAACTTGCTCAGGAGGTGTATAAGTTCTAATATTGCTTTTACGAACCACATTTGAAGCTTTGGCATGATCCTTTATTCTAATAGGAAAAGGTGGTTTCTCAACATAAGAAGTAGGAACAACAGGATCATTATAAGTGATAATCTTTTCTTGAACTTTAGTAGGTGCAGCTACTTTTACTTCTATGGGAGGATGATATTTAAACCACTTCTCCTTGGGGAGATCAACATAAGTAGCAAAAGATTCACAGAAAGAAGCTACTATCTCAGAGTCAAGTCCGTATTTAGTGCTAAATTCACGGAAAATATCGGTATCCATAAAAGATTTAACACAATCAAATTTAGGTGTCATACCTGACTCCTTACCTTCATTGAGATCCCAATCTTCAGAGTTGCGTTTAATTCTATCCAATAAATTCCATTTGAATTCAATAGTCTTCATCATAAAAGAGCCAGCACAAGAAGTATCGAGCATGATGCGATTATTTTCAGAAAGCCAAGCATAAAAAATTTGAAGGATTATTTCTTTTGAGAGCTCATGATTGGGGCATGAATATAACATTGATTTAAGCCTCCCCCAAGCTTGAGCGATGCTTTCTCCTTCGCGAGGCCAATAATTATATATATAATTGCGATCACGATGAACAAGATGCATAGGATAATACTTCTGGTGAAATTCCAATTTCATTCGCTTATAGTTCCATGATTCCGTATCATCACATAGCCTATACCATGTCGATGAATCTCCCTTCAAAGATAAAGGGAAGACCCTCTTCTTAACAACATCATCGGGTATACCTGCAAGCTTAAATAATCCACAAACTTCATCCACATAGAGTAGATGTTCACCAGGATGCTTTGTTCCATCTCCTGTAAAAGTATTAGCTAGCAGTTTTTCTATCATACCCGAAGGAACTTCAAAAGGAACACTTTCATTTTCAGTAGGTTCAGTAGGTTGAGGAGCAATTCTTTGCTCTACTGGTCGGGGTGAAGATACCCCGAACAAGCCCCTCAGAGGAATACTTTCCATAGTAACAAGTGACAGTAAATTTCAGCACACTATATAAATTTTTCCTTACCAAATTCCACCTACCAAAGGCGCTTCACTCCCCCGAAACGGCGCCAGAAAAGAGTCTTGATGACCCACAAGTATAGGGGATCGATCGTAGTCCTTTCGATAAGTAAGAGTGTCGAACCCAACAAGGAGCAGAAGGAAATGATAAGCGGTTTTCAGGGAGGTATTCTCTGCAAGTACTGAAATAAGTGGTAACAAATAGTTTTGTGATAAGATAATTTGTAACGAGCAACAGGTACCAAAAGTAAATAAAGTGCAGCAAGGTGGACCAATCCTTTTTGTAGCAAAGGACAAGCCTGGACAAACTCTTATATAAGGAAAAGCGCTCCCGAGGACACATGGGAATATCGTCAAGCTAGTTTTCATCACGTTCATATGATTCGCGTTCGGTACTTTGATAATTTGATATGTGGGTGGACCGGTGCTTAGGTGTTGTTCTTACTTGAACAAGCATCCCACTTATGATTAACCTCTATTGCAAGCATCCGCAACTACAACAAAAGTATTAAGGTAAACCTAATCATAGCATCAAACGTATGGATCCAAATCAGCCCCTTACGAAGCAACGCATAAACTAGGGTTTAAGCTTCTGTCACTCTAGCAACCAATCATCTACTTATTACATCCCAATGCCTTCCTCTAGGCCCAAATAATGGTGAAGTTTTATGTAGTCGACGTTCACATAACACCACTAGAGGCTAGACAACATACATCTCATCAAAATATCGAACGAATACCAAATTCACATGACTACTAATAGCAAGACTTCTCCCATGTCCTCAAGAACAAACGTAACTACTCACAAAGCATATTCATGTTCATAATCAGAGGGGTATTAATATGCATAATGGATCTGAACATATGATCTTTCACCAAGTAAACCAACTAGCATGAACTACAAGGAGTAATCAACACTAGTAGCAACCTACTGGTACCAATCCCGGACTTGGAGACAAGAATTGGATACAAGAGATGAACTAGGGTTTTGAGAGGAGATGGTGTTGTTGAAGATGTTGATGGAGATTGCACTCTCCCGATGAGAGGAGCGTTGGTGATGACGATGGCGATGATTTCCCCCTCCCGGAGGGAAGTGTCCCCGGTAGAATAGCTCTGCCGGAGCCCTAGATTGGTTCCGCCAAGGTTCCGCCTCGTGGCGGCGGAGTTTCGTCCCGAAAGGTTGCTTCTGATTTTTCCTTGACGAAAGACCTCATATAGCAGAAGGTGGGCATCGGAGAGCCAACAGGGGGCCCACGAGGCAGGGGGCGCGCCCTAGGGGGGGCGCGCCCCCCACCCTCGTGGACAGGGTGTGGGCCCCCTGGTCTTCATCTTTGGCAAAGATTTTTTATTATTTCCGAAAAGACATTCCATGGAGTTTCAGGACTTTTGGAGTTGTGCAGAATAGGTCTCTAATATTTACTCCTTTTCCAGCCCAGAATTCCAGCTGCCGGCATTCTCCCTCCTTATGTAAACCTTGTAAAATAAGAGAGAATAGGCATAAGTATTAACAGCCCATAATTCAATAAATATCGATATAAAAGCATGATGCAAAATGGACATATCACGCCTCCGTCCGTGCCCATGGTATTTTGAGTGCGTAGTTATGTACGCGCGGTACAATCGCCGCTGTTTGATCGGGACTGGGACGGAGGCCGAATTGCTAGGCGAGCTCTTGATGAGCCGGACTGTCCTATTGCAGCGTAGTTCGGACTCGTTTGATGGTGTCCGAGAGCTTGGCTGCCGAATTGAAGTTCTGCTTGACAAGGCCGCTCTGTGCTTCTACTGCGAGTGCAGCGGTGTGCTCCTCAGTGCGGAGGGAGCGCTCCGTGTTTCCATTAACTGTTATGACCACGTGGACCGGGCATCTTGAGCTTGAGGTAGGCGTAGTGTGGCACCGCATTGAATCGGGCAAATGCAATTCGTCCTAGCAAGGCGTGATAGCCACTGCGGAAGGGGACGATGTCGAATATTAGCTCTTCACTTCGAAAGTTATCCGGTGATCCAAAGAACACCTTGAGTGTAATTGAGCCCGTACAGCGGGCCTCCACACCTGGTATGACTCCCTTGAAGGTGGTTTTGGTGGGTTTGATCCTTGATGAATCTATACCCATTTTGCGCACTGTATCCTGATAAAGCAGGTTCAGGCTGCTGCCACCATCCATGAGGACTCGAGTAAGATGGAATCCGTCAATGATTGGGTCGAGGACCAGGGCAGCTGAACCGCCATGCCGGATACTGGTCGGATGGTCCCTTCGATCAAAAGTGATCGGGCAGGACAACCATGGGTTGAATTCTGGGGCGACTGGCTCTATCGCATAGACGTCCCTGAGCGCGCGCTTGCGCTCCCTTTTGGGGATATGCATAGCATATATCATGTTCACCATTTTAACTTGTGGGGGGAATTTCTTCTGACCCCCTGTGTTCGGTGGCCGGGGCTCATCGTCATCGTCTTTGCTTTGCGACCCCTTCTCTTTGCTCTCGGCATTGATCTTGCCGGCCTGTTTGAACACCCAACAATCTATGTTGGTGTGATTGGCTGGCTTATCAGGGGTGCCGTGGATTTGACATGGCCGATCAAGTATGCGGTCCAAGCTGGATGGGCACGGATTGTTTCTTTTATATGGCTTCTTCCGCTGACCGGATTTAGAGCCGCTGAATCCGGCGTTGACCGCCGTGTCATCGGTGTTGTCACCATTGTTTTGATGCTTGTGTCTATTGCGTCGTGGCTTGCCATTGCTGTTTCTGGCTTCGGAAGTACCAGGTTCGCTTGTACTGTTGTTGCTGCGGGCTAGCCAACTATCCTCGCCCGCGCAAAAGCGGGTCATAAGCGCCGTGAGGGCTGCCATGGTCTTCGGCTTTTCCTGGCCGAGGTGTCGAGCGAGCCATTCATCACGGATGCTATGTTTGAAGGCTGCTAAGGCTTCAACATCTGGATAGTTGACGATTTGGTTCTTTTTAGTTAAGAATCTGGACCAGAATTTCCTGGCTGACTCTCCGGGCTGTTGAACTATGTGGCTCAAGTCATCGGCATCCGGAGGCCGGACATATGTACCCTGGCAGTTGTCCAGAAAGGCGTCCTCCAGGTCCTCCCAACTGCCAACTGAGTTTTCGGGAAGACTGTTCAACCAGTGCCGAGCAGGTCCTTTGAGTTTTAACGGGAGGTATTTGATAGCATGGAGGTCGTCGCCGCGGGCCATATGAATATGGAGAAGGAAATCTTCAATCCATACTGCAGGATCTGTTGTTCCATCATATGATTCAATGTTCACGAGTTTAAATCCTTCAGGAAACTCATGCTCCATTACTTCATCGGTGAAGCGGAGGGGGTGTGCGGCGCCCCTGTATCGGGCCAAATCGTGACGCAATTCGGATGGAGTCCGTATGCGGTTTTCGGCCCGGGCATGGTTATGCCTGGCGCGTCCAGCCCAGTGGCCGTCGTCGCGCATTGGGACGCGCCCCCATGATCTGTAGATCGATCTTGTCTAACATGCTCTGTTGTCCAGGTCCTGTCATAGGTCATACGTGTGTTCCCGAGCTGTAGTGCCTCTGTTTATACGGCAAGGTAACACGGGCTGGTGTTCGGCTTGAACAACCGCTTTATCCCGGCCCCATGGTGGTCGGTCAACCGTATTGTGAGTTGTTCGGACGGCCTCCAGCACCTCGTCGTCGAATTGGGGTAGCAGTTTACGCTTCGGGTAACTCTTTGGTTGGCGTCCGAGGCCGTATTCCTCGGCAGCCAGGACGTGAGTCCATCTGTCGTTGAGCAGATCCTGATCAGCTTGAAGCTACCGCTGCTTCTTTTTTAGGCTCCTTGCAGTGGCTATTAGCCGTGCTTGGAGCGCTCCTGCTCGAGAGGTTCCTCAGGCATGATGAAATCTTCAGTTCCGAGGCTCACCTCATCCATAGAGGGTGAAAGATAATTACTGTCCTCCGAGTCTTCGTTGATGGCATGTTCCTGAGGGCTAACATGCCCATCTTTCCGTTCATCCTGTTTGGAAGTTGGCTCAATGGGGTCTTCGTTGTTGTCTTCGGCGTCACCCAGAGTAATATTGTCTCCTGTGCCGGTATTGCTGCTTTTGCCGCGGCGTGGTTTAGAGCGGGGCCGCTGTCGTCGGCGTTTCTGTTGTGTTTCAGGGGGTATATCCTCAGTTGGATCCTTCTCCTTATCGCCGTTGTTCTCTTTGGGTGTATCCACCATGTATACGTCATATGAGGAGGTGGCTGTCCAGCGCCCTGTACACGGTGGTTGTTCGTCCTGTTCCTCTCCGTCATCGTCGTCCATACCGTCGATGTCTTCGGAGCCGTAGTCAAGCATGTCGGTTAAGTCTTCGACAGTGTCTATGAAGTGGGTGGTGGGTGGGGAGCGAAATCCTCCATTATCGGCCTCCAGTTGAAACCGGATATAGTTCGGCTGCGAGCCACTCGTTAAGGAGAGGGCTTTTAGTGAGTTTAGCACATCGCCTAAGGGCGAGTGCCGGAAAATATCCGCGGAGGTGAACTCAAGGATCGACGCCTGATCTAGCTCGATGGGTGCGGATCCACGTGGTTCGGGCTCTGTAGCCGGAGATGGCTCCGGGGTTCCAATGACGCCGGTCCCGTTCTGAGTTGGGTCGGCGTGTGGCTCCAACACCGCGGAATCTGCGACCTCCGTAGCAGGGTTGAGCCTCCCGTCCTCGGACGGCGCGGTCTGTTCTGGATCTAAGGCCGAAGCGGTTACAGGTGCTATCTCCTGAATATAGGCCGATGACAGAGTTAGATCATGTTCATCGTGGTGGTAGGGAGTGACTGCCATGGGCTCGAATCCGTCAAAGATCAAGTCTCCACGGACATCGGCAATGTAATTCAAGCTCCCAAATTTGACCTGATGAACAGGGGTGTAGCTATCGATCTGCTCCAAACGGCCAAGCGAATTGGCCCGCAGTGCGAAGCCGCCGAACACGAAGAGCTGTCCGGGGAGGAAAATCTCTCCCTGGACTGCATCGTTGAAGATGATCGATGGAGCCATCGAACCTTTTAGAGGCAACACAGTGGAACTCTCAATGAAAGCACCGATGTCGGTGTCAAAACCGGCGGATCTCGGGTAGGGGGTCCCGAACTGTGCGTCAGAGGTCGATGGTAACAGGAGACGGGGGACACGATGTTTACCCAGGTTCGGGCCCTCTCTATGGAGGTCATACCCTACTCCCGCTTGATTGATCTTGATGAATATGAGTGTTACAAGAGTTGATCTACCATGACATCGTAATGGCTAAAACCCTAGGAGTCTAGCCTATGTGATTATGATTGTCCCTATGGACTAAGCCCTCCAGTTTATATAGACACCGGAGGGGACTAGGGTTGGTACAAAGTCGGTTACACCAGAAGGAATCTTCATATCTTGGATGCCAAACTTGCCTTCCACGCTGGAGAGAGTCCCACCCGGACACAGGATAAGTTTCGGTCTTGTATCTTCACAGCTTCAACAGTACGACTCATGTATATAGTCCGGACATCCAAGGACCCCCTAATCCAGGACTCCCTCAACCATCACCAACGATCGAATGTAGACACCACGTGAGCTGAGAGTTTTCAAGAAAAGACTCGACAGACCGATAGTCAACCCGTGATGAATAATAATGATCTAATTTAGTTTTGGTAGTACATATATTTAATTATACAAGTTTAATATTTGAATTATGAACATAGGAAATGTCGTACTCTGACGACGAAAGTCTCCCGGGGGAGTGCGACTGGTGCAACGACAACCGATGTCTGTGCGATAGGCCTCACCTGGATGAAGATCGGCGCTTCAGATTAAGCTCCAGGAGACCTTCGATGTTGAAACGGTACGCAACGACGACAAGTGTTTTTTTCGTAATTAAGCACGACTTCAACTATTTGAACGTGTAATTTTCATCTTTTACAATTCGACTAGCCTATCCCATGCCGTGCAAGACGCTATGTCTTGGAGAGGATGGGTTTTGAAGACCATGAAAGTTTTGAAACAAAGAAAATTCACCTAAGGACCCATCATGGTATGGATTTTGAAGTAAATCTGTACAATTCTCAGAGCGTAACCCATTTTGGTTGCCCTAATTGGGAAGCACTTTGCATGATGTATGGTTTTATGTGGATATGCTTGTCACCATGGATCTTGGTGATCCTGACATCCAGCAAGACAATATGGACAATTGGGTCCTTGTTGATACGCTTCCAATTCTATCGCTATGTTAGTTTCTCAAACATAGTTATTAACTAATTAATATTGTTTATTTCAAAATAGTTGACAGCTTATTTCCATTGACAGCTTATTTTCATTCTTCAAACAATGTGGCGAAGATGGTAGACAAACCCTACTACACCGATGTCTCCGAATTAACTTATCAGGAGAAAAATCATCTGATCACATTTTGTACTGAACTTGAGAATTACAATACCTATTATCAAACTCCTCCAAATTATGGTCAATACGTGCCACTAGTGCACGCGTTGAACCACAGTAACTTCCATGGAGATGCCCTGGTAATTTTTTTTACTATTACGACATCCGTGCATCTTTTGCATGTTGGGGAACATAGTAATTTCAAAAAATGTCCTACACACACGCAAGATCATGGTGATGCATAGCAACGAGAGGGGAGAGTGTTTTCTAGGTACCCTCTTAGACCGTAAGCGGAAGCGTTATGACAAAGCGGTTGATGTAGTCGTACGTCTACACGATCGACCGATCCTAGCACCGAAAGTACGGCACCTCCGCGATCTGCACACGTTCGGCTCGGTAATGTACCACGAACTAATGATCCAGCAGAGTGTCGAGGGAGAGCTTCGTCAGCACGACGGCGTGATAACGGTCATGATGAAGTTACCGGCACAGGGCTTCGCCTAAGCACTGCAACGATATGACCGAGGTGGATTATGGTGGAGGGGGGCACCGCACACGGCTAAGAACAATGTATGCTGTGTGTTCTAGGGTGCCCCCTGCCGCCGTATATAAAGGAGCAAGGGGGGAGGCCGGCCGGCCCTTGTGGCGCGCCAGGAGAGGAGGAGTCCTCCTCCTAGTAGGAGTAGGACTCCCCTTTCCTACTCCTACTAGAAGGGGGAAAGGACGGAGGAGAGGGAGAAGGAAAGGGGGGCGCGCGGCCTGCCCTAGTCTTCCCTCTCTCTCTCCACTAAGGCCCATGTGGCCCATTAGTTCTCCCGGGGGGTTTCCGGTAACCCTCCGACACTCCGGTTTTACCCGAAACCACCCGGAACACTTCTGGTGTCCGAATATAGTCATCCAATATATCAATCTTTATGTCTCGACCATTTTGAGACTCCTTGTCATGTCCGTAATCACATCCGGGACTCCGAACTATCTTCGGTACATCAAAACACATACACTCATAATACCGATCATCACCGAACTTTAAGCGTGCGGACCCTACGGGTTCGAGAACTATGTAGACATGACCGAGACACGTCTCCGATCAATAACCAATAGCGGAACCTGGATGTTCATATTGGCTCCCACACATTCTACGAAGATCTTTATCGGTCAAACCGCATAACAACATACGTTGTTCCCTTTGTCATCGGTATGTTACTTGCCCGAGATTCGATCGTCGGTATCTCAATACCTAGTTCAATCTCGTTACCGGCAAGTCTATTTACTCGTTCCGTAATGCATCATCCTGCAACTAACTTATTATTCACATTGCTTGCAAGGCTTATAGTGATGTGCATTACCGAGAGGGCCCAGAGATACCTCTCTGACAATCGGAGTGACAAATCCTAATCTCGATCTATGCCAACTCAACAAGTACCATCGGAGACACCTGTAGAGCACCTTTATAATCAGCCAGTTACGTTGTGACATTTGGTAGCACACAAAGTGTTCCTCCAGTATTCGGGAGTTGCATAATCTCATAGTCATAGGAACATGTATAAGTCATGAAGAAAGCAATAGCAATATACTAAACGATCAAGTGCTAAGCTAACGGAATGGGTCAAATCAATCACATCATTCTCTAATGATGTGATCCCGTTAATCAAATGAAAACTCATGTCTATGGCTAGGAAACTTAACCATCTATGATTCAACGAGCTAGTCAAGTAGAGGCATACTAGTGACACTTTGTTTGTCTATGTATTCACACATGTACTAAGTTTCCGGTTAATACAATTCTAGCATGAATAATAAACATTTATCATGATATAAGGAAATACAAATAACAACTTTATTATTTCCTCTAGAGCATATTTCCTTCAGTCTCCCACTTGCACTAGAGTCAATAATCTAGATTACACAATAATGATTCTAACACCCATGGAGTCTTAGTGTTGATCATGATTTGCTCGTGCGAGAGGCTTAGTCAACGGGTCTGCAACATTCAGATACGTATGTATCTTGCAAATCTCTATGTCTCCCTTCTTGACTTGATTGCGGATGGAATTGAAGCATCTCTTGACGTGCTTGGTTCTCTTGTGAAATCTGGATTCCTTTGCCAAGGCAATTGCACCAGTATTGTCACAAAAGATTTTCATTGGACCCGATGCACTAGGTATGACACCTATATCGGATATGAACTCCTTCATTCAGACTCCTTCATTTGCTGCATCCGAAGCAGCTATGTACTCCACTTCACACGTAGATCCCGCCACGACGCTTTACTTGGAACTGCACCAACTAACAGCTCCACCGTTCAATATAAATATGTATCCGGTTTGCGACTTGGAGTCGTCCGGATCAGTGTCAAAGCTTGCATCGACGTAACCGTTTACGACGAGCTCTTTGTCACCTCCATAAACGAGAAACATATCCTTAGGCCTTTTCAGGTATTTCAGGATGTTCTTGACCGTTGTCCAGTGATCCACTCCTGGATTACTTTGGTACCTCCCTGCTAAACTAATAGCAAGGCACACATCAGGTCTGGTACACATCATTGCATACATGATAGAGTCTATGGCTGAAGGATAGGGAACAACTTTCATTTTCTCTCTATCTTCTGAAGTGGTCGGGCATTGAGTCTGACTCAACTTCACACCTTGTAACACAGGCAAGAGCCCTTTCTTCGCTTGATCCATTTTGAACTTCTTCAAAACATTGTCAAGGTATGTGCTTTGTGAAAGTCCAATTAAGCGTCTTGATCTATCTCTATAGATCTTGACACCCAATATATAAGCAGCTTCATCGAGTTCTTTCATTGAAAAATTCTTATTCAAGTATCCCTTTATGCTATCGAGAAATTCTATATTATTTCTGATTAACAATATATCATCCACATATAATATCAGAAATGCTCTACATAGCTCCCACTCACTTTCTTGTAAATATAAGCTTCTCCAAAAGTCTGTATAAAACCATATGCTTTGATCACACTATCAAAGCATATATTCCAACTCTGAAAGGCTTGCACCAGTCCATAAATGGATCGCTGGAGCTTGCACACATTTTTAGCACCTTTTGGATCGACAAAACCTTTTGGTTGCATCATATACAATTCTTCTTTAATATATCCATTAAGGTATGAAGTTTTGACATCCATTTGCCAAATTTCATAATCATAAAATGCGGCAATTGCTAACATGATTCAGACAGACTTAAGCAACTCTACGGGTGAAGAGGTCTCATCATAGTCAACTCCTTGAACTTGTCGAAAACCTTTCGCAACAAGTCGAGCTTTGTAGATAGTAACATTACCGTCAGCGCCAGTCTTCCTCTTGAAGATCCATTTATTCTCTATGGCTTGCCGATCATCGGGCAAGTCAACCAATGTCCATACTTTGTTATCATACATGTATCCCATCTCAGATTTCATGGCCTCAAGCCATTTTGCGGAATCTGGGCTCATCATTGCTTCCTCATAGTTCGTAGGTTCGTCATGGTCTAGTAACATGACCTCCAGAACAGGATTACTGTACCACTCTAGTGCGGAGCTTACTCTGGTTGACCTACGAGGTTTGGTAGTAACTTGAACTGAAGTTTCAAGATCATCATGATTAGCTTCTTCACTAATTGGTGTAGGAGTCACAGGAACCAGTTTCTGTGAAGAACTACTTTCCAATAAGGGAGCAGGTACAGTTACCTCATCAAGTTCTACTTTCCTCCCACTCACTTCTTTCGAGAGAAACTCCTTCTCTAGAAAGGATCCATTCTTAGCGACAAATATCTTGCCTTCGGATCTGTGATAGAAGGTGTACCCAATGGTCTCCTTTGGGTATCCTATGAAGACGCACCTTTCCGATTTTGGTTCGAGCTTAACAGGTTGAAGCTTTTTCACATAAGCAACGCAACCCCAATCTTTAATAAACGACAACTTGGGTTTCTTGCCAAACCACAGTTCATATGGTGTCGTCTCAACGGATTTAGATGGTGCCCTATTTAACGTGTATGCAGCCGTCTCTAAAGCATAACCCCAAAACGATAGCGGTAAATCAGTAAGAGACATCATAGATCGCACAATATCTAATAAAGTACGGTTACGACGTTCGGACACACCATTACGCTATGGTGTTCTAGGTGGCGTGAGTTGCGAAACTATTCCGCATTGTTTCAAATGAAGACCAAACTCGTAACTCAAATATTCACCTCCACGATCAGATCGTAGAAACTTTATTTTCTTGTTATGATGAGTTTCCACTTCACTCTGAAATTCTTTGAACTTTTCAAATGTTTCAGACTTATGTTTCATCAAGTAGATATACCCATATCTACTCAAATCATCTGTGAAGGTGAGAAAATAACGATACCCGCCACAAGCTTCAATATTCATTTGGACCACATACATCGGTATGTATGATTTCCAACCAATCAGTTGCTCGCTCCATTGTTCCAGAGAACGGTGTTTTAGTCATCTTGCCCATGAGGCATGGTTCGCAAGTACCAAGTGATTCATAATCAAGTGATTCCAAAAGTCCATCAGTATGGAGTTTCTTCATGCGCTTTACCCCAATATGACCCAAACGGCAGTGCCACAAATAAGTTGCACTATCGTTATCAACTCTGCATCTTTTGGCTTCAGTATTATGAATATGTGTATCACTACTATCGAGATTCAATAAAAACAGACCACTCTTCAAGGGTGCATGACCATAAAAGATATTCCTCATATAAATAGAACAACCATTATTCTTCGATTTAAATGAATAACCGTCTCACATCAAACAAGATCCAGATATAATGTTCATGCTTAACGCTGGCACCAAATAACAATTATTTAGGTCTAAAACTAATCCCGAAGGTAGATGTAGAGGTAGCGTGCCGACGACGATCACATCGAATTTGGAACCATTTCCCACGCGCATCGTCACCTCGTCCTTAGCCAATCTTTGCTTGATCCGTAGCCCCTGTTTCGAGTTGCAAATATTAGCAACAGAACCAGTATCAAATACCCAGGCGCTACTGTGAGCATTAGTAAGGTACACATCAATAACATGTATATAAAATATACCTTTCACTTTGCCATCCTTCTTATCCGCCAAATACTTGGGGCAGTTACGCTTCCAGTGACCCGTCCCTTTGCAGTAGAAGCACTCAGTCTCAGGCTTAGGTCTAGACTTGGGCTTCTTCTCTTGAGCAGCAACTTGTTTGTCATTCTTCTTGAAGTTCCCCTTCTTCCCTTTACCCTTCTTCTTGAAACTGGTGGTCTTATTGACCGTCAACACTTGATGCTCTTTCTTGATTTCTACCTCCGTAGCCTTTAGCATCGCGAAGAGCTCGGGAATTGTCTTGTTCATCCCTTGCATATTATAGTTCATCACAAAGCTCTTGTAGCTTGGTGGCAATGATTGAAGAATCCTGTCAATGACACTATCATCAGGAAGATTAATTCCCAGCTGAATCAACTCGTTGTTATACCCAGACATTTTGAGTATATGTTCACTGACAGAACTATTCTCCTCCATCTTGCAGCTGTAGAACTTATTGGAGGCTTCATATCTCTCAATCCGGGCATTTGCTTGAATACTAACTTCAACTCCTGGAACATCTCATATGCTCCTTGACGTTCAAAATGTCGTTGAAGTCCCAGTTCTAAGCCGTAAAGCGTGGTAGTCATCAACACGCGACTGCCAGGCATTCACAATGTCTGCAGTTGCTGGCGCGGGTGGTACACCTAGCGGTGCTTCCAGGACGTAATTCTTCTGTGCAACAATGAGGATAATCCTCAAGTTACGGACCCAGTCCGTGTAATTGCTACCATCATCTTTCAACTTATCTTTCTCAAGGAACGCATTAAAGTTCAAAGGAACAGTAGCATGGGCCATTGATCTACAACAACATAGACATGCAAAATACTATCAGATACTAAGTTCATGATAAATTCAAAGTTCAATTAATCATATTACCTAAGAACTCCCACTTAGATAGACATCCCTCTAATCATCTAAGTGATCACGTGATCCATATCAACTAAACCATGTCCGATCATCACGTGAGATGGAGTAGTTCTCAATGGTGAACATCACTATCTTATCATATCTACTATATGATTCACGCTCGACCTTTCGGTCTCAGTGTTCCGAGGCTATATCTGCATATGCTAGGCTCATCAAGTTTAACCCGAGTATTCTGCGTGTGCAAAACTGGCTTGCACCCATTGTATGTGAACGTAGAGCTTATCACACCCGATCATCACGTGGTGTCTCGGCATGACGAACTGTAGCAACGGTGCATACTCAGGGAGAACACTTGTATCTTGAAATTCAGTGAGAGATCATCTTATAATGCTACCGTCAATCAAGCAAAATAAGATGCATAAAGGATAAACATCACATGCAATCAATATAAGTGATATGATATGGCCATCATCATCTTGTGCCTTTGATCTCCATCTTGAAAGCACCGTCATGATCACCATCGTCACCGGCGTGCACTTTGATCTCCATCGTAGCATCATTGTCGTCTCGCCAACTATTGCTTCTACGACTATCGCTACCGCTTAGTGATAAAGTAAAGCAATTACATGGCGATTGCATTTCATACAATAAAGTGACAACCATATGGCTCCTGACAGTTGCCGATAACTCTGTTACAAAACATGATCATCTCATACAATAAAATTTAGCATCATGTCTTGACCATATCACATGACAACATGCCCTGTAAAAACAAGTTAGACGTCTGCTACCTCTTGAGCACTTCGTTGGATTTCCCCGTAGAGGAGAGGATGATGCAGCAGAGTAGCGTAAGTATTTCCCTCAGTTTTTGAGAACCAAGGTATCAATCCAGTAGGAGGCTACGTGCGAGTCCCTCGTACCTACACAAAGCAAATAGCTCCTCGCAACCAACGCGAATAGGGGTTGTCAATCCCTTCACGGTCACTTACGAGAGTGAGATCTGATAGATAATATTTTTGGTCTTTTTGGTACAAAGATGCAAAGTAAAATAAAAAGCAAAGTAAAAAAGCAAAGCAATAATAAAGTGATGAAGATTAATATGATGAAAATAGACCCAGGGGCCATAGGTTTCACTAGTGGCTTCTCTCAAGAGCATAAGTATTTTACGGTGGGTGAACAAATTACTGTTGAGCAATTGACAGAATTGAGCATAGTTATGAGAGTATCTAGGTATGATCATGTATATAGGAATCACGTCCGAGACAAGTAGACCGACTCCTGCCTGCATCTACTACTATTACTCCACTCATCGACCGCTATCCAGCATGCATCTAGAGTATTAAGTTAATGAAAACAGAGTAACGCCTTAAGCAAGATGACATGATGTAGAGGGATAAATTCATGCAATATGATAAAAATCCCATCTTGTTATCCTCGATGGCAACAATACAATACGTGCCTTGCTGCCCCTTCTGTCACTGGGAAAGGACACCGCAAGATTGAACCCAAAGCTAAGCACTTCTCCCATTGCAAGAACAACAAATCTAGTAGGCCAAACCAAACTGATAATTCGAAGAGACTTGCAAAGATAACCAATCATACATAAAAGAATTCAGAGAAGATTCAAATATTGCTCATAGATAATCTTGATCATAAACCCACAATTCAGCGGTCTCAACAAACAAACCGCAAAAAGAAGATTACATCGAATAGATCTCCACGAGAGAGGGGGAGAACATTGTATTGAGATCCAAAAAGAGAGAAGAAGCCATCTAGCTACTAACTATGGACCCGAAGGTCTGAGGTAAACTACTCACACTTCATCGGAGAGGCTATGGTGTTGATGTAGAAGCCCTCCGTGGTGGATTCCCCTTCCGGTGGAGCTCCGGAACAGGCCCCAAGATGGGATCTCGTGGGTACAGAAAGTTGCGGTGGTGGAATTAGGTTTTTGGCTCCGTATCTGATCGTTTGGGGGTATGTAGGTATATATAGGACGAAGGAGTACGTCGGTGGAGCAAAGGGGGGCCCACGAGGCAGGGGGGCGCGGCCCCCACCCTCGTGGCCGCCTCCCTTCTTTCTTGATGTGGGGTCCAAGTCTCATGGATCATATTCGGTGATAAAATCACGTTCCCGAAGGTTTCATTCCGTTTGGACTCCGTTTGATATTCCGTTTCTTCGGAAGACTGAAATAGGCAAAAAACAGCAATTCTGGGTTGGGCCTCCGGTTAATAGGTTAGTCCCAAAAGTAATATAAAAGTGGAAAATAAAGCCCAATATAGTCCAAAACAGTAGATAATATAGCATGGAGCAATCAAAAGTTATAGATACATTGGAGACGTATCAGGCATCCCCAAGCTTAATTCCTGCTCGTTCTCGAGTAGGTAAATGATAAAAAAGAATTTTTGATGCGGAGTGCTACTTGGCATAATTTCAATGTAATTCTTCTTAATTGTGGTATGAATATTTAGATCCGAAAGATTCAAGAAAAAATTGTTTCATACTTCAAGCATACTAACTAAGCAATTATGTCCTCTCAAAATAACATGGCCAAAGAAAGTTCATCCCTACAAAATCATATAGTTTAGTCATGCTCCATTTTCGTCACACAAGAATGCTCTCATCATGCACAACCCCAATGACAAGCCAAGCAATTGTTTCATACTATAGTAATCTCAAACTTATAAACTTTCACGCAATATATGAGCGCGAGCCATGGACATAGCACTATGGGTGGAATAGAATATGATGATGGGGGTTATGTGGAGAAGACAAAA
Source organism: Triticum aestivum (assembly GCF_018294505.1). NCBI lineage: Eukaryota > Viridiplantae > Streptophyta > Magnoliopsida > Poales > Poaceae > Triticum > Triticum aestivum. Next base: position 11,503,489 of record NC_057814.1, read on the forward strand.
AAGGAGAAAATATCACATCAACGAGGCTAATAAATGGGCTATGGAGATGCCCATCAATTTATGTTAATGAAAGGAGTAGGGATTGCCATGCAACGGATGCACTAGAGCTATAAATGTATGAAAGCTCAACAAAAGAAACTAAGTGGGTGTGCATCCAACTTGCTTGCTGACGAAGACCTAGGGCACTTGAGGAGGCCCATTGTTGGAATATACAAGCCAAGTTCTATAATGAAAAATTCCCACTAGTATATGAAAGTGACAAAACAAGAGACTCTCTATCATGAAGATTATGGTGCTACTTTGAAGCACAAGTGTGGCAAAGGATAGTAGCATTGTCCCTTCTTTCTTTTTCTCTCATTTTTTTATTTTTATTTGGGCTTCTTTGGCCTCTTTTATTTTTATAACCTCACATGGGACAATGCTCTAGAAAAGGATGATCATCACACTTCTATTTATTTACAACTCAATGATCACAACTCGATACTAGAACAAAGTATGACTCTATATGAATGCCTCCGGCGGTGTACCGGGATATGCAATGAATCAAGAGTGACATGTATGAAAAAATTATGAACGGTGGCTTTGCCACAATTACTATGCCAACTACATGATCATGCTAAGCAATATGACAATGATGAAGGTGTCATGATGAATGGAATGGTGGAAAGTTGCATGGCAATATATCTCGGAATGGCTATGGAAATGCCATAATAGGTAGGTATGGTGGCTGTTTTGAGGAAGATATAAGGAGGTTTATGTGTGAAAGAGAGTATCATATCACGGGGTTTGGATGCACCGGCGAAGTTTGCACCAACTCTCAATGTGAGAAAGGGCAATGCACGGTACCGAAGAGGCTAGCAATGATGGAAGGGTGAGAGTGCGTATAATCCATGGACTCAACATTAGTCATAAAGAACCCACATACTTATTGCAAAAATCTACAAGCCATCAAAAACCAAAGCACTATGCGCATGCTCCTAGGGGGATAGATTGGTAGGAAAAGACCATCGCTCGTCCCCGACCGCCACTCATAAGGAGGACAATCAAAGAACACCTCATGTTTCAAATTTGTTACATAACGTTTACCAGACGTGCATGCTACGGGACTTGCAAACTTCAACACACGCATTTCTCAAATTCACAACTACTCAACTAGCACGACTTTGATATTATCACCTCCATATCTCAAAACAATTATCAAGCATCAAACTTTTCTTAGTATCCAACACACTCATAAGAAAGTTTTTACTGTTTTTGTATACCTAGCATATTAAGATTATTAAGCAAATTACCATGCTATTTAAGTCTCTCAAAATAATCTATGTGAAGCATGAGAGATCAATAGTTTCTATAAAACAAATCCACCATCGTGCTCTAAAAGATATAAGTGAAGCACTAGAGCAAAACTATAAAGCTCAAAAGATATAAGTGAAGCACATAGAGCAAAACTATAAAGCTCAAAAGATATAAGTGAAGCACATAGAGTATTCTAACAAATTCCAATTCTTGTATGGCTCTCTCAAAAGGTGTGTACAGCAAGGATGATGGTGGTAAACTAAAAAGCAAAGACTCAAATCATACAAGACGCTCCAAGAAAAACACATATCATGTGGTGAATAAAAATATAGCTCCAAGTAAAGTTACCGATGGAAGTAGACGAAAGAGGGGATGCCTTCCGGGGCATCCCCAAGCTTTGACTTTTTGGTGTCCTTAGATTATCTTGGGGGTTCCATGGGCATAACCAAGCTTAGGCTCTTGCCACTCCTTGTTCCATAATCCATAAAAAATTTCACCCAAAACTTGAAAACTTCACAACACAAAACTCAACAGAAATCTCGTGAGCTCCGTCAGCGAAAGAAAACAAAGGACCACTTCAAGGTACTGTAATGAACTCATTATTTATTTATATTGGTGTTAAACCTACTGTATTCCAACTTCTCTATGGTTTATAAACTATTTTACTAGCCATAGATTCATTAAAATAAGCAAACAACACACGAAAAACAGAATCTGTCAAAAACAGAACAGTCTGTAGTAATCTGTAACTAACGCAAACTTCTGGAACTCCAAAAAATCAGCCAAAATAGGACGACCTAGGAAATTTGCTTATTGATCAGAAGCAACTGGAATCACTTTTTTATCACATTCTGGTGATTTATAATAATTGTTTTCGTGAACAGAAAGTTTCTGGAAATTACAGCAAGATCAAATAACGAGCATCCAAGAAGATCCTATAGGTTTAACTTGGCACAAACACTAATTAAAACATAAAACCACATCTAAACAGAAGGTAGATGGATTATTTATTCCTAAACAGAAGCAAAAAGCAAAAAACTAAAAATAAAATTGGGTTGCCTCCCAACAAGCGCTATCGTTTAACGCCCCTAGCTAGGCATAAAAGCAAGGAGAGATCTAGGTATTGCCATCTTTGGTAGGCAATCCATAAGTGGATCTCATGATAGATTCATATGGTAATTTTATTTTCTTCCTAGGGAAGTGTTCCATGCCCTTCTTTAATGGAAATTGAAATCGAATATTCCCTTCCTTCATATCAATAATTTCACCAACCGTTCTAAGGAAAGGTCTACCAAGAATAATAGGACAAGAAGGATTGCAATCTATATCAAGAATGATAAAATCTACGGGAACATAATTCCTATTTGCAACAATAAGAACATCATTAATTCTTCCCATAGGTTTCTTAATAGTGGAATCCGCAAGATGCAAGTTTAGAGAGCAATCATCAAAATCGCGGAAATCTAGCAAATCACACAAGGTTTTGGGAATGGTGGAGACACTAGCACCCAAATCACATACAGCATAAAATTCATGATCCTTAATCTTAATTTTAATAGTTGGTTCCCACTCATCATAAAGTTTTCTAGGGATAGAAACTTCCAACTCAAGTTTTTCTTCATAAGATTGCATCAAGGCATCAACGATATGTTTGGTAAACGCTTTATTTTGACTATAAGCATGAGGAGAATTTAGCACGGATTGCAACAACGAAATACAATCAATTAAAGAGAAACTTTCATAATTAAATTCCTTGAAGTCCAATATAGTGGGTTTAGCAACATCTAGGGTTTTAATCTTTTCAATCCCACTTTTATCAATTTCATCATCAAGATCTAAAAACTCCGAATTTTTGGAACGCCTTCTAGGTAAAGGTGGATCATATTCAGTCTCATCAAGATTCATATTGCAAAACAAAGATTTAATAGGGGACACATCAATAACTTTTAGATCTTCATCTTGATTTTCATAGGAATTGGAAGAACACGCTTTAATAAAGGCATCTTTCGTAGCACGCATCCTAGCGGTTCTTTCCTTGCACTCATCAATGGAAATTCTCATGGCTTTGAGAGACTCATTGATATCATGCTTAGGAGGAATAGATCTAAGCTTTAAAGAATCAACATCAAGAGAAATTCTATCAACGTTCCTAGCCAATTCATCAACTTTAAGTAATTTCTCTTCAAGCAAGGCATTGAAATTCTTTTGTGAATTCATAAACTCTTTAATACAAGTCTCAAATTCAGAGGGCATTTTATTAAAATTTCCATAAGAATTGTTGTAGGGATTTCCATAATTATTAGAGGAATTACTAGGATAAGGCCTAGGATTAAAGTTTCCTCTATATGCGTTGTTACCAAAATTATTCCTACCAACAAAATTCACATCCATAGATTCATTATTATTCTTAATCAAAGTAGACAAAGGCATATCATTGGGATCAGAAGAAGCACTCTTAGTAGCAAATAATTTCATAAGTTCATCCATCTTTCCACTCAAAACATTAATTTCTTCTATTGCATGCACTTTTTTATTAGTAGATCTTTTAGTGTGCCATTGAGAATAATTAACCATAATATTATCTAGGAGTTTAGTAGCATCTCCTAAAGTGATTTCCATAAAAGTGCCTCCCACGGCCGAATCTAAAAGATTTCTAGAAGCAAAATTCAATCCGGCATAAAAAAATTGTATAATCATCCACAAATTCAAACCATGAGTAGGGTAATTACGTATCATTAATTTCATTCTCTCCCAAGCTTGTGCAACATGTTCATGGTCAAGTTGCTTAAAACTCATAATATCGTTTCTAAGAGAGATGATCTTAGCGGGAGGAAAATACTTAGAGATAAAAGCATCTTTGCACTTGTTCCAAGAATCAATACTATTTTTAGGCAAAGACGAAAACCAAGCTTTAGCACGATCTCTAAGCGAAAATAAAGTGATAGAGACAAGTAGACCGACTCCTACCTGCATCTACTACTATTACTCCACTCATCGACCGCTATCCAGCATGCATCTAGAGTATTAAGTTAATGAAAATAGAGTAACGCCTTAAGCAAGATGACATGATGTAGAGGGATAAATTCATGCAATATGATAAAAAACCCATCTTGTTATCCTCGATGGCAACAATACAATACGTGCCTTGCTGCCCCTTCTGTCACTGGGAAAGGACACCGCAAGATTGAACCCAAAGCTAAGCACTTCTCCCATTGCAAGAACAACCAATCTAGTAGGCCAAACCAAACTGATAATTCGAAGAGACTTGCAAAGATAACCAATCATACATAAAAGAATTCAGAGAAGATTCAAATATTTCTCATAGATAATCTTGATCATAAACCCACAATTCATCGGTCTCAACAAACAAACCGCAAAAAGAAGATTACATCGAATAGATCTCCACGAGAGAGGGGCAGAACATTGTATTGAGATCCAAAAAGAGAGAAGAAGCCATCTAGCTACTAACTATGGACCCGAAGGTCTGAGGTAAACTACTCACACTTCATCGGAGAGGCTATGGTGTTGATGTAGAAGCCCTCCGTGGTGGATTCCCCTTCCGGCGGAGCTCCGGAACAGGCCCCAAGATGGGATCTCGTGGGTACAGAAGGTTGCGGCAGTGGAATTAGGTTTTTGTCTCCGTATCTGATTGTTTGGTGGTACGTAGGTATATATAGGAGGAAGGAGTACGTCGGTGGAGCAAAGGGGGGCCCATGAGGCAGAGGGGCGCCCTAGGGGGGTGGGCGCACCCCCTACCCTCGTGGCCGCCTCCCTTCTTTCTTGACGTGGGGTCCAAGTCTCCTGGATCATATTCGGTGAGAAAATCACGTTCCCGAAGGTTTCATTCCGTTTGGACTCCGTTTGATATTCAGTTTCTTCGAAACATTGAAATAGGCAAAAAAACAGCAATTCTGGGTTGGGCCTCCGGTTAATAGGTTAGTCCCAATATAGTCCAAAACTGTAGATAATATAGCATGGAGCAATCAAAAATTATAGATACGTTGGAGACGTATCATCTCTACTTTGTTGTGCAAGTTTTTACTGGCTACGGCTGCAGAACCATCTTACTACAAACAAACCACAACGAAGTTGTCAAGTTGTGTTCGTTTAACCTCCAAGGCCGGCGTAAGCCACACTCGGTTCACAAAGTGAAGACCGTAGAATCAAAACCACAACGATTTTTCGACAAGTATTGATTGTTTTAACCGTCAACATGACCGGGTGAAGCCACATTGATTCACTAAAGTTGAGAAGAACCGCCAGTACCATTGCAAAGACGTCGTAGAACCAGCTCAATACGCTAAGTCGTCCGGCCGCTTATCCAACAATCGCCGATCAAAGTATGACATGATTAAGCACTATACTATATCACCCACAACTCACTTTGTCTACTCTCATACACTACGCACAAACCGCCTCGACACACTGTTGGGGAACGTAGTAATTTCAAAAAAAATCCTACGCACACGCAAGATCATGGTGATGCATAGAAATGAGAGGGGAGAGTGTTGTCTATGTACCCTCGTAGACCGTAAGCGGAAGCGTTATGACAACGCGGTTGATGTAGTCGTACGTCTTCACGATCGATCGATCCTAGCACCGAAAGTACGACACCTCCGCGATCTGCACACGTTCGGCTCGGTGATGTCCCACGACCTCACGATCCAGCAGAGTGTCGTGGGAGAGCTTCATCAGCACGACGGCGTGATGACGGTGATGATGAAGTTACCGGCGCAGGGCTTTTCCTAAGCACTGCAACGATATGACCGAGGTGGATTATGGTGGAGGGGGGCACCGCACACGGTTAAGAACAATGTCTGTTGTGTGTTCTAGGGTCCCCTGCCCCCGAATATAAAGGAGCAAGGGGGGAGACCGACCGGCCCTTGTGGCGCGCCAGGAGAGGAGTAGTCCTTCTCCTAGTAGGAGTAGGACTCCCCTTTCCTACTCCTACTAGGAGGGGGGAAGGAAGGAGGAGAGGGAGAAGGAAAGGGGGGCGTCGCCCCCCTTCCCTAGTCCAATTCGGACCAGAGGGGGAGGGGGGCGCGCGGCCTGCCCTAGCCGGCCCTGTCTCTCTCCACTAAGGACCAGGTGGCCCATTAGTTCTCCCGGGGGGTTCTGGTAACCCTCCAACACTCCAGTTTTACCCGAAACCACCCGAAACACTTGCGGTGTCCGAATATAGTCATCCAATATATCAATCTTTATTTCTTGACCATTTTGAGACTCCTTGTCATGTCCGTGATCACATCCGGGACTCCGAACTATCTTTGGTACATCAATGGTGGGGAACGTAGCAGAAACTTAACATTTTCTACGTATCACCAAGATCAGTCTATGGAGTCATCTAGCAACGAGAGAGAGGGGAGTGCATCTACATACCCTTGTAGATCGCGCGCGGAAGCGTTCAAGAGAACGGGGTTGATGGAGTCGTACTCGTCGTGATCCAAATCACCGATGATCCTAGCGCCGAACGGACGGCACCTCCGCGTTCAACACACGTACGGAGCGGGGACGTCTCCTCCTTCTTGATCCAGCAAGGGGGGAGGACAAGTTGATGGAGATCCAGCAGCACGACGGCGTGGTGGTGGAAGTAGCGGGATCCCGGCAGGGCTTCGCCAAGCGCAAGCGGGGAGGAAGAGGTGTCACAGGAGGGAGGGAGGCGCCAGGGCTTGGGGTGCTGCTCCCATGCGCCTCCCCACTATATATAGGGGTGGAGGGGGCTGGTTTCTTGCCCTCCAAGTCCATTGGGGCGTTGGCAAAGGTGGGGGAAAGAAATCCCATCATTTCCCTGCCCCACCGATTGTTATCCCCCTTTTTTAGGGATCTTGATCTTATCCCTTCGGGATATGATCTTATTCCTTCTAAGGTGGGATCTTGGTGCGCCTTGACCAGGGGTGTGGGGCCTTGCCCCCACTACCCACGTTCATGTGGGTCCCCCCATGCAGGTGGGCCCCACTTCGGAACCTTCTAGAACCTTCCCGGTACAATACCGAAAAATCCCGAACATTTTCCGGTGGCCAAAATAGGACTTCCCATATATAAATCTTTACCTACGGACCATTCCAGAACTCCTCGTGACGTTCGGGATCTTATCCGGAACTCCGAACGACTTTCGGATTTCCGCATACTAATATCTCTACAACACTAGCGTCACCGAACCTTAAGTGTGTAGACCCTACGGGTTCGGGAGACATGCAGACATGACCGAGACGACTCTCCGATCAATAACCAACAGCGTGATCTGGATACCCATGTTGGCTCCCACATGTTCCACGATGATCTCATCGGATGAACCACGATGTCGAGGATTCAATCAATCCCGTATACAATTCCCTTTGTCAATCGGTACGTTACTTGCCCGAGATTCGATCGTCGGTATCCCAATACCTTGTTCAATCTCGTTACCGGCAAGTCACTTTACTCGTACCGTAATGCATGATCCCGTGACCAAACACTTGGTCACATTGAGCTCATTATGATGATGCATTACCGAGTGGGCCCAGAGATACCTCTCCGTCATACGGAGTGACAAATCCCAGTCTCGATTCGTGCCAACCCAACAGACACTTTCGGAGATACCTATAGTGCACCTTTATAGCCACCCAGTTACGTTGTGACGTTTGGTTCACCCAAAGCATTCCTACGGTATCCGGGAGTTGCACAATCTCATGGTCTAAGGAAATGATACTTGACATTAGAAAAGCTCTAGCAAACGAACTACACGATCTTGTGCTATGCTTAGGATTGGGTCTTGTCCATCACATCATTCTCCTAATGATGTGATCCCGTTATCAATGACATCCAAGGTCCATGGTTAGGAAACCATAACCATCTATTGATCAACGAGCTAGTCAACTAGAGGCTTACTAGGGACATGTTGTGGTCTATGTATTCACACATGTATTACGGTTTCCAGTTAATACAATTATAGCATGAACAACAGACAATTATCATGAACAAGGAAATACAATAATAACCATTTTATTATTGCCTCTAGGGCATATTTCCAACAGTCTCCCACTTGCACTAGAGTCAATAATCTAGTTCACATCACCATGTGACCACTCAAAGTTCACTAGAGTCAATAATCTAGTCCACATCACCATGTGATTAACACTCAATGAGTTCTAGGGTTTGATCATGTTATGCTTACGAGAGAGGTTTTAGTCAACGGGTCTGCAACATTCAGATCCGTGTGTGCTTTACAAATCTCTATGTCATCTTGTAGATGTAGCTACCACGCGCTACTTGGAGCTATTCCAAATAACTGCTCTATTATACGAATCCGGTTTACTACTCAGAGTCATCCGGATTAGTGTCAAAGTTTGGATCGACGTAACCCTTTACGACGAACTGTTTTACGACCTCCATAATCGAGAAAATTCCTTAGTCCACTAGATACTAAGGATAAGTTCGACCGTTGTCATGTGATCCATTCCCGGATCACTATTGTACCCCTTGACTAACTCATGGCAAGGCACACTTCAGGTGCGGTAAACAGCATAGCATACTGTAGAGCCTACGTCTAAAGCATAGGGGACGACCTTCGTCCTTTCTCTCTCTTCTGCCGTGGTCAGGTCTTGAGTCTTACTCAATACTCACACCATGTAACACAGCCAAGAACTCCTTCTTTGCTAATCTATTTTGAACTCCTTCAAAATCTTGTCACGGTATGTATTCATTTGAAAGTACTATTAAGCGTTTTTGATCTATCCTTATAGATCTTGATGCTCAATGTTCAAGTAGCTTAATCCAGGTTTTCCATTAAAAACACTTTTCAAATAACCCTGGATGCTTTCCAGAATTCTACATCATTTCTGATCAACAATATGTTAACAACATATACTCATCAAAAATTCTATAGTGCTCCCACTCACTTCTTTGGAAATACAAGTTTCTCATGAACCTTGTATAAACCCAAAATCTTTGATCATCTCATCAAAGCGTTCATTCCAACTCCGAGATGCTTACTCCAATCCTTAGAAGGATTGCTGGAGCTTTGCATACTTGTTAGCATCTTTCAGGATTGACAAAACCTTCTGGTTGTATCACATACAACCTTTCCTCAAGAAAATCGTCGAGGAAACAATGTTTTGACATCCTATCTGCAAGATTTCATAAATAATGCAGTAACTGCTAATATAATTCTAACAGACTCTTAGCATCGCTACGAGTGAGAAAGTCTCATCGCAGTCAACTCCTTGAACTTGCCGGAAAACATCTTAACGACAAGTCGAGCTTTCTTAATGGTGACACTTACCATCATTGTCTGTCTTCCCTTTAAAATCCATCTGTACCCAACAGCCTTACGACCATCAAGTAGTTCTTTCAAAGTCTATACTTTGTTTTCATACATGGATCCTCTCGGATTTTATGGCCTCGAGCCATTCGTCGGAATCCGGGCCCACCATCGCTTCTCCATAGCTCGTAGGTTCATTGTTGTCTAGCAACATGACTTCCAAGACATGATTACGTACCACTCTGAAGTAGTACGCATCCTTGTCGTCCTATGAGGTTTGGTAGTGACTTGATCTGAAGTTTCATGATCACTATCATAAGCTTCCACTTCAATTGGTGTAGGTGCCACAGGAACAACTTCCTGTGCCCTGCTACACATTAGTTGAAGTGACGGTTCAATGACCTCATCAAGTCTCCACCATCCTCCCACTCAATTCTTTCGAGAGAAACTTTTCCTCGAGAAAGGACCCGTTTCTAGAAACAATCACTTTTGCTTCCAGATCTGAAATAGGAGGTATACCCAACTGTTTTGGGTATTCTATGAAGATGCATTTATCCGCTTTGGGTTCGAGCTTATCAGCCTGAAACTTTTTCACATAAGCGTCGCAGCCCCAAACTTTTAAGAGACGACAGCTTAGGTTTCTCTAAACCATAGTTCATACGGTGTCGTCTCAACGGAATTGCGTGGTGCCCTATTTAAAGTGAATGCGGTTGTCTCTAATGCCTAACCCATAAACGATAGTTGTAATTCGATAAGAGACATCATGGTATGCACCATATCCAATAGGGTGCAGTTATGATGTTCGGACACACCATCACAATATGGTGTTCCAGGCGGTATTAGTCGTGAAACAATTTCCACAATTTCTTAATTGTGTGCCAAACTCGTAACTCAGATATTCATCTCTATGATCATATCACAGACATTTTATCCTCTTGTCACGACGATCTTCAACTTCACTCTGAAATTACTTGAACCTTTCAATAATTCAGACTTGTGTTTCATCAAGTAAATATTCTCAGCATCTACTCAAATCATCTACGAAGTAAGAACATAACGATATCCACTGCGTGCCTCGGCACTCATTGGACTGCACACATCAAATGTATTACTTCCAACAAGTTGCTCTCTTCTTCCATCTTACTGAAAACGAGGCCTTTTAGTCATCTTGCCCATGTGGTATGATTTGCATGTCTCAAGTGATTCAAAATCAAGTGAGTCCAAATGATCCATCTGTATGGACTTTCTTCATGCATATATACTAATAGACATGGTTCGCATGTCTCAATCTTTTCAAAAACGAGTGAGTCCAAAGATCCATCAACATGGAGCTTCTTCATGCGTTTTTACCAATATGACTCAAGTGGCAGTGCCACAAGTATGTGGTACTATCATTACTATATTATATCTTTTGGCATGAACATGTGTATCACTACGATCGAGATTTAATAAACCATTCATTTTAGGTGCAAGACCATTGAAGGTATTATTCAAATAGACAGAGTAACCATTATTCTCCTTTAATGAATAACCGTATTGCGATAAACATAATCTAATCATGTCTATGCTCAAAGCAAACACCAAATAACAATTATTCAGGTTTAACCCCAATCTCGATGGTAGAGGGAGCATGCGACGCTTGATCACATCAACCTTGGAAACACTTCCAACACATATCGTCATCTCACCTTTAGCTAGTCTCCTTTTATTCCGCGGCTTTTCTTTCGAGTTACTAACACTTAGCAACCGAACCGGTATCTAATACCCTGGTGCTACTAGGAGTACTAGTAAAGTACACATTAATATAATGTATATCCAATATACTTCTGCCGACCTTGCCAGCCTTCTCATCTACGAAGTATCTAGGATAGTTCTGCTTCAGTGACCGTTCCCCTCATTTCAGAAGCACTTAGTCTCGGGTTTGGGTTCAACCTTGGGTTTCTTCACTAGAGCAGCAACTGATTTGCCGTTTCATGAAGTATCCCTTCTTGCCCTTGCCCTTCTAGAAACTAGTGGTTTTACTAACCATCAACAATTGATGCTCCTACTTGATTTCTACTTTCGTGGTGTCAAACATCGCGAGTTGCTCAAGGATCATCATGTTTATCCCTGATATGTTATAGTTCATCACGAAGCTCTAATAGCTTGGTGGCAGTGACTATGGAGAACCATCACTATCTCATCTGGAAGATTAACTCCCACTCGATTCAAGTGATTGTAGTACTCAGACAATCTGAGCACATGCTCAACGATTGAGCTTTTCTCCCTTAGTTTGCAGGCTTAAGAAACTTGTCAGAGGTCTCATACCTCTTGACGTGGGCACTAGTCTGAAATCCCAATTTCAGTCTTTGGAACATCTCATATGTTCTGCGACGTTTCAAAACCGTCTTTGGTGCCGCAATTTTAAACCATTCAACATTACGCACTGAACTATCACGTAGTCATCAAAACGTGTATGTCAGATGTTCGCAACATCCACAAACGACGCTCGAGGTTCAGCACACCGAGCGGTGCATTAAGGACATAAGCCTTCTGTGCAGCAATGAGGACAATCCTCAGTTTACGGACCCAGTCCGCATAATTGCTACTATCAACTTTCAACTAAATTTTCTCTAGGAACATATCTTAGTAGAACTAAAGCGTAAGCTACGACATTATTTGCAAAGACCTTTTGACTATGTTCATGATAATTAAGTTCATCTGATTATTTAATGAACTCCCACTTAGATAGACATCCCTCTAGTCATCTAGGTGATACATGATCCGAATCGACTAGGCCATGTTCGATCATCACGTGAGACGGACTAGTCATCATCGGCGAACATCTCCATGTTGATCGTATCTACTATACGACTCATGTTCGACCTTTCGGTCTCTTGTGTTCCAAGGCCATGTCTGTACATGCTAGGCTCGTCAAGTCAACCTAAGTGTTTTGCTTGTGTTCCGAGGCCATGTCTGTACATGCTAGGCTCATCAACACCCGTTGTATGCGAACGTTAGAATCTATCACACCCGATCATCACGTGGTGCTTCGAAACAACGAACCTTCGCAACGGTGCACAGTTAGGGGGAACACATCTCTTAAAATTTTAGTGAGGGATCATCTTATTTATGCTACCGTCGTTCTAAGCAAATAAGATGTAAACATGACAAACATCACATGCAAATCATAAAGTGACATGATATGGCCAATATCATCTTGCGCCTTTGATCTCCATCTTCGAGGCGCGGCATGATCACCTTCGTCACCGGCATGACACCATGATCTCCATCATCATGATCTCCATCATCGTGTCTTCATGAAGTTGTCTCGCCAACTATTACTTCTACTACTATGGCTAACGGTTAGCAATAAAGTAAAGTAATTACATGGCGTTTTCATTGACACGCAGGTCATACAATAAATTAAGACAACTCCTATGGCTCCTGTCGGTTGTCATACTCATCGACATGCAAGTCGTGATTCCTATTAATTGAACATGATCAATCTCATACATCACATATATAATTCATCACATCCTTTTGGCCATATCACATCACATAGCATACCCTGCAAAAACAAGTTAGACGTCTTCTAATTGTTGTTGCATGTTTTACGTGGCTGCTATGGGTTTCTAGCAAGAACGTTTCTTACCTATGCAAAAGCCACAACGGTGATATGCCAATTGCTATTTACCCTTCATAAGGACCCTTTTCATCGAATCTGATCCAACTAAAGTGGGAGAGACAGACACCCGCTAGCCACCTTATGCATCAAGTGCATGTCAGTCGGTGGAACCTGTCTCACGTAAGAGTACGTGTAAGGTCGGTCCGGGCCGCTTCATCCCACAATGCCGCCAAATCAAGATAAGACTAGTAACAGCAAGCAAATTGAACAAATCATCGCCCACAACTACTTTGTGTTCTACTCGTGCATAGAATCTACGCATAGACCTGGCTCATGATGCCACTGGTGGGGAATGTAGCAGAAATCTAACATTTTCTACGTATCACCAAGATCAATCTATGGAGTCATCCAGCAACGAGAGAGAGGGGAGTGCATCTACATACCCTTGTAGATCGTGCGCGGAAGCGTTCAAGAGAACGGGGTTGATGGAGTCGTACTCGTCGTGATCCAAATCACCGATGATCCTAGCGCCGAACGGACGGCACCTCCGCGTTCAACACACGTACGGAGCGGGGACGTCTCCTCCTTCTTGATCCAGCAAGGGGGGAGGACAAGTTGATGGAGATCCAGCAGCACGACGGCGTGGTGGTGGAAGTAGCGGGATCCCGGCAGGGCTTCGCCAAGCGCAAGCGGGGAGGAAGAGGTGTCACGGGAGGGAGGGAGGCGCCAGGGCTTGGGGTGCTGCTCCCATGCGCCTCCCCACTATATATAGGGGTGGAGGGGGCTGGTTTCTTGCCCTCCAAGTCCATTGGGGCGTTGGCAAAGGTGGGGGAAAGAAATCCCATCATTTCCCTTCCCCACCGATTGTTATCCCCCTTTTTTAGGGATCTTGATCTTATCCCTTCGGGATATGATCTTATTCCTTCTAAGGTGGGATCCTTGTGCGCCTTGACCAGGGGTGTGGGGCCTTGCCCCCAATACCCACGTTCATGTGGGTCCCCCCATGCAGGTGGGCCCCACTTCGGAACCTTCTAGAACCTTCCCGGTACAATACCGAAAAATCCCGAACATTTTCCGGTGGCCAAAATAGGACTTTCCATATATAAATATTTACCTCCGAACCATTCCAGAACTCCTCGTGACGTCCGGGATCTCATCCGGGACTCCGAACGACTTTCGGATTTCCGCATACTAATATCTCTACAACCCTAGCGTCACCGAACCTTAAGTGTGTAGACCCTACGGGTTCGGGAGACATGCAGACATGACCGAGACGACTCTCCGGTCAATAACCAACAGCGGGATCTGGATACCCATGTTGGCTCCCACATGTTCCACGATGATCTCATCGGATGAACCACAATGTCGAGGATTCAATCAATCCCGTATACAATTCCCTTTGTCAATCGGTACGTTACTTGCCCGAGATTCGATCGTCGGTATCCCAATACCTTGTTCAATCTCGTTACCGGCAAGTCACTTTACTCGTACCGTAATGCATGATCCCGTGACCAAACACTTGGTCACATTGAGCTCATTATGATGATGCATTACCGAGTGGGCCCAGAGATACCTCTCCGTCATACGGAGTGACAAATCCCAGTCTCGATTCGTGCCAACCCAACAGACACTTTCGGAGATACCTGCAGTGCACCTTTATAGCCACCCAGTTACGTTGTGACGTTTGGTACACCCAAAGCATTCCTACGGTATCCGGGAGTTGCACAATCTCATGGTCTAAGGAAATGATACTTGACATTAGAAAAGCTCTAGCAAACGAACTACACGATCTTGTGCTATGCTTAGGATTGGGTCTTGTCCATCACATCATTCTCCTAATGATGTGATCCCGTTATCAATGACATCCAAGGTCCATGGTTAGGAAACCATAACCATCTATTGATCAACGAGCTAGTCAACTAGAGGCTTACTAGGGACATGTTGTGGTCTATGTATTCACACATGTATTACGGTTTTCCAGTTAATACAATTATAGCATGAACAACAGACAATTATCATGAACAAGGAAATACAATAATAACCATTTTATTATTGCCTCTAGGGCATATTTCCAACAATCAAAACACATAAACTCATAATACCGATCGTCAACGAACTTTAAGCGTGCGGACCCTACGGGTTCGAGAACTATGTAGACATGACCAAGACATGTCTCCGGTCAATAACCAATAGCGGAACCTGGATGTTCATATTGTCTCCCACACATTCTACAAAGATCTTTGTCGGTCAAACCGCATAACAACATACGTTGTTCCCTTCTCATCGGTATGTTACTTGCCCGAGATTCGATCGTCGGTATCTCAATACCTAGTTCAATCTCGTTACCACCAAGTCTCTTTACTCGTTTCGTAATGCATCATCCCGCAACTAACTCATTATTCACATTGCTTGCAAGGCTTATAGTGAAGTGCATTACCGAGATGGCCCAGAGATACCTCTCCGACAATCGGAGGTACAAATCCTAATCTCGATCTATGCCAACTCAACAAGAACCATCAGAGACACCAATGAAGCACCTTTATAATCACCCAGTTACGTTGTGACATTTGGTAGCACACAAAGTGTTCCTCCGGTATTCGGGAGTTGTATAATCTCATAGTCATAGGAACATGTATAAGTCATGAAGAAAGCAATATCAATATACTAAATGATCAAGTGCTAAGCTAACGGAATGCGTCAAGTCAATCACATCATTCTCTAATGATCTGATCCAGTTAATCATATGACAACTCATGTCTATGGCTAGGAAACTTAACCATCTTTGTTCAACGAGCTAGTCAAGTAGAGGCATACTAGTGACACTCTGTTTGTCTATGTATTCACACATGTACTAAGTTTCCGGTTAATACAGTTTTAGCATGAATAATAAACATTTATCATGATATAAGGAAATATAAAGAACGACTTCATTATTGCCTCTTGGGCATATTTCCTTCATTGCATACTTCTAATACTGAACTACATTGCTAACTACGAAGTTATTACTATGTTTTTCAACAGAAAATCCCGATGGATTGTGTGCCTCATCTGATGTATCAGAATGGTCACCTTGATGTTTTGAACATACAACCAGGTCATCCTACGAATCTCACCTGTCCATATCGGATTTCTAAAACTGGTGAACACATGGTAATCAAAGAATGGAAAAAATGTATGGACAGTCGTAAGGAGGTTCTTGGAAGCAACATTGTGCGACAGGCAAGAATTGAAGACAGGATAGTCTCCATTCTCCATAATGGAGAGTCAGGGCTATCTTGTTTTATGCTATTTTACCTAAGAGAATATAGTAGGTCCTAAGAGAATGTAGTAGGTCCTATGAGGTACAATATGTTTATTATGTGGTACAATGTGTTAGAGTTGATGATGAGGAGTAGTTGTGATTATGACTAGTGACCAACTTGCTATGTGATGTCTCATTGATGAAAACAATGATCATGAGGAGGTGTTATATGACAATGATGTATTATGATGATAAGTTGTTAATGATATGATGATGATGATGATATTTATTATATCATTGGGTGAAAGAACCACAGATTAGTTTCAAGTGGATGTCCATCCACTTGAAACTAGTCCACGGTTCTTTCACCCAGTGATGTAATAACTCATTATGATGTAAATACAATATCTAAATTGTTGTTGTATGAAAACTTGTATAAAGGTGTATAAAGGTGTATGAATACGACATGGAAAAAGAAGGAAGTAAAATACGGAGTAATAGTAGTAGCGCGGGTCGGGAGAAGCGCTACTAGTACTTACCAGTAGCGCACTTCCGAGAAAGCGCTACTACTAAGTCGATATAGGAGTAGCGCGGGTTAACCCACGCTAATGCTAACCTTTAGCTGTAGCACCTTACTAGTAGCGTGGTTCCCCGCGCTACTAATAGGCATTAAACCCGCACTACTGCTAGGGTTTTCCCTAGTAGTGTGAGTACTATGTTCCTTATGATTGTTTTGAGATATGAGGATAGTGATATTAGAGTCATGCTAGTAAGTAGTTGTGAATTTGAGAAATACTTGTGTTAAGGTTTGTGAGTCCCGTAGCATGCACGTATGGTGAACCGTTATGTAACGAAGTTGGAGCATGAGATGTTTTTTTGATTGTCTTCCTTATGAGTGGCGGTCAGGGACGAGCGATGGTCTTTTCTGACCAATCTATCCCCCTAGAAGCATGCGCGTAGTACTTTGTTTCGATGACTAATAGATATTTGCAATAAGTATGTGAGTTCTTTATGACTAATGTTGAGTCCATGGATTATACGCACTCTCACCTCTCCGCCATTTCTAGCCTCTCTTGTACCGTGCAACTTTCGCCGGTACCATAAACCCACCACATATCCTTCCTCAAAACAGCAGCCATACCTACCTATTATGGCATTTCCATAGACATTCCAAGATATATTGCCATGCAGCTTTCCACCGTTCCGTTTATTATGACACGCATCATCATTGTCATATTGCTTTCCATGATCATGTAGTTGACATCGTATTTGTGGCAAAGCCACCATTCATCAATTTTTATATATGTAGCTCTTGATTCATTGCACATCCCGGTACAGCGCCGGAGGCATTCATATAGAGTCATATATTGTTTTAGTATCGAGTTGTAATTTTTGAGTTGTCAGTAAATAGATGTATGATGATCTTAGTTATTAGAGCATTGTCCCATGTGAGGAAATAGAAGAGAAAAAAAGAAAGAAAGAAAAAAAGGAAAAAGAAAAATGAGAGAAAAAGAGAGAAGGGGCAATGTTACTATCCTTTTTCCATACTTGTGCTTCAAAGTAGCACCATGATCTTCATGATAGAGAGTCTCCTATGTTTTCACTTTCATATACTAGTGGGAATTTTCATTATAGAACTTGGCTTGTATATTCCAACGATGGGCTTCCTCAAAACGCCCTAGGTCTTCATGAGCAAGGAAGTTGGATGCACACCCACTTAGTTTTCTTTTTGAGCTTTCACAAACTTATAGCTCTAGTGCATCCGTTGCTTGGCAATCCCTACTCACTCACATTGATATCTATTAATGGGCATCTCCATAGCCCATTGATATGCCTAGTTGATGTGAGACTATCTCCCTCTTTTTGTCTTCTCCGCAACCACTTTCTATTCCACCCATAGTGTTATGTCCATGGCTCACCTCATGTATTGTGTGAAAGTTGAAAAGGTTTGAGAACATCAAAAGTATGAAACAATTGCTTGGATTGTCATCGGGGTTGTGTATGATTTAAATGTTTTGTGTGATGAAGATGGAGCATAGCCAGACAATATGATTTTGTAGGGATAAGCTTTCTTTAGCCATGTTATTTTTAGAGGACATAATTATTTTGTTAGTATGCTTGAAGTATTATTGTTTTTATGTCAATATTAAAATTTTGTTTTAAATCTTACGGATCTGAACATTCATGCCACAATAAAGAGAATTACATGGATAAATATGTTAGGTAGCATTCCAAATCAAAAAATCTGTTTTATCATTTACCTACTCGAGGACGAGTAGGAATTAAGCTTGGGGATGCTTGATACGTCTCCAACGTATCTATAATTTTTGATTGTTCCATGCTATTATATTATCTGTTTTGGATGTTATATATGCATTAATATGCTATTTTATATAATTTTTGGGACTAACCTGTTAACCTAGAGCCCAGTGCCAGTTCCTGTTTTCCCTTGTTTTAGAGTTTCGCGAAAAAGGAATACCAAACGGAATATAACTTTCGCGATGATTTTTTTGGACTAGAAGACACCCAGGATACTTGGAGTGTAAGTCAGAAGAGCCACGAGGCGGCCACAAGGGTGGAGGGCGTGCCCCCTGACCTTGTGGGCCCCTCGGTGACCCCCTGACCTAGATATTCCTCCTATATATTCAAAAATATCCCAAAAACTTCCAGGGGAGCCACGAAACCACTTTTCCACCGCCGCAACCTTATGTACCCGTGAGATCCGATCTAGGGGCCTTTTCCGGTGTCCTGCCGGAGGGGGATTCGATCACGGAGGGCTTTTACATCAACACCATTGCCTCTCCGATGAAGCGTGAGTAGTTTACCACAGACCTACGGGTCCATAGCTAGTAGCTAAATGGCTTCTTATCTCTATTTGATTCTCAATATAAAGTACTCCTCGATATTCTTGGAGATCTATTCGATGTAATACTCTTTTCCGGTGTGTTTGCCGAGATCCGATGAATTGTGGATTTATGATCAGCTTATCTATGAATATTATTTGAATCTTCTCTGAATTCTTATATGCATGATTTGATATATTTGCAAGTCTCTTCGAACTATAGATTTGGTTTGCCCAACTAGATTGGTTTTTCTTGCAATGGGAGAAGTGCTTAGCTTTGGGTTCAATCTTGCGGTGCTCGATCCTGGTGACATAAGGGGAAACGACATGTATTGTATTGTTGCCATCGAGGATAAGAAGATGGGTTTTTTATCATAATGCTTGAGTTAATTCCTCTACATCATGTCATCTTGCTGAAGGCGTTACTCCGTTCTTATGAACTTAATACTCTGGATGCATCCTGGATAGCGGTCGATGTGTGGAGTAATAGTAGTAGATGCAGAAACATTTCAGTCTACTTGACACGGATGTGAAGCCTATATACATGATCATTGCCTTAGATAGCGTCATAACTTTGCGCTTTTCTATCAATTGCTCGGCAGTAATTTGTTCACCCACCATAATAATTTCTATGTTGAGAGAAGCCTCTAGTGAAACCTATGGTCCCCGGGTCTACTTTTCATCATATAAGTTTCCGATCTACAATTTTAGTTTACGATCTGCTTATTTTGCAATCTTTTACTTCCCGTTCCATAAACCAAAAATACCAAAAAAATTACTTTACCCTTTATCCATCTCTATCAGATCTCACTTTGCAAATAACCGTGAAGGGATTGACAACCCCTTTATCGCGTTGGATGCAAGTTGGTGTTTGCTTGTGCAGGTATTCGGTGACTTGTGCGTTATATCCTACTGGATTGATACCTTGGTTCTCAAAACTGAGGGAAATACTTAATCTACTTTGGTGCATCACCCTTTCCTCTTCAAGGGAAAAACCAACGTAAGCTCAACAAGTAGCAGACCCCACGTAACGGAGCGACCACTCTGTCATTATCTCGATCTGACGGTTCGTTCGTCAGGGCTACCTCCTTGAGGAGTCGGGGCGGCTGCGGCGGCACCTGGTCCACCTCGTCACTGGTGTCATCTCCTCCTTAGTGGAGGAGCCGGTCGTCATGGACGCTGACGGGCCTGGAGAGAGTCTGCGGCGGCGCAAAGAACTGCCAGAGGAGGAGCTTCTCCCTACTCAGCCTGCTGGCGCGTAGCACCACGACTTCGGCATCGCCGGAGCTTTGGTCGAAGAGGGGGTGGGAGGGGCTCGAGAACGGAGGGTAGGTGCCCGGTGCTCGTAGAGGGTGGTGCGGCTCCGTGCATCACCTGCGCATGGTTTAAATAGCCATGGCGAGGCCCAGACGAAGGGGCGGTCCGCTTCAACGTGGCGCAACTGCCGGAGTTGGTTCCTCGGGAACCTACATCCGCATTGAAGCGGCGGCTGCTGATGACACACAAATATAGGGGATTAATCATAGTCATTTCGATAAGTAAGAGTGTCGAACCCAACAAGGAGCGGAAGGAAATGACAAGTGGTTTTCAACAAGGTACATATTCTCTGCAAGCACTGAAATTATAAGTAGCGAGTTGTTTGATAGCAAGATAATTTGTAACAAGCAAGTAACGATAGTAGTAACAAAAGTGCAGCAAGGTAGCCCAATCCTTTTGAGGCAAAGGACAACCCAAAACGGTCTCTTATGATAAGCAAAGTGTTCTTGAGGGTACACGGGAATTTCATCTAGTCACTTTCATCATGTTGGTTCGATTCGTGTTCACTACTTTGATAATTTGATATGTGGTTGGACCGGTTCTTAGGTGTTGTTCTTACTTGAACAAACCACCTATTTATGATTAACCCCTCGCAAGCATCCGCAACTACGAGAAAATTATTAAGAATAAATTCTAACCATAGCATTAAACTTTTGGATCCAATCGGTCCCTTACGGAATAGCGCATAAATTAAGGTTTAAGCTTCTGTCACTCTCACAACCCATCATCTAATAACTACTCCACAATGCATTCCCTTTGGCCCAAATATGGTGAAGTGTCATCTAGTCGACATTCACATGACACCACTAAGGGAATCAACAACATACATACCATCAAAATATCGAACACATATCATGTTCACATGATTACTTGCAACATGATTTCTCCCGTGACCTCAAGAACAGAAGTAACTACTCACAAATGATAATCATGCTCAGGATCAGAGGGGTATTAAATAGCATATTGGATCTGAACATATATTCTTCCACCAAATAAACCATATAGTAATCAACTACAAGATGTACTCAACACTACTAGTCACCCACAAGTACCAATCTATAGGTCCAGTACAAAGATTGAACACAAGAGATGAACTAGGGTTTGAGAGGAGATGGTGTTGTTGGAGATGTTGATGGAGATTGCCCTCCCCAAGATGGGAGAGTTGTTGGTGATGATGATGATGATGATTTTCCCCTCCAGGAGGGAAGTTCCCCCGGCGGAATCGCTCCACCGGAGGCCCAAAGTGGTCCTGCACAAGTTTCGCCTCAAGACGACGGTGCTTCGTCCCGAGACGTCCTCTTCTTATTTTTTCTAGGTCAAAATGATTTATATAGCAGAAGATGGGCACCGGAGATGGGCTGGGCTGAGCATAACCCACCAGGTCACGCCTGGTCCTCCTGGCGTGCCTAGGTGGGTTATGCCCACCTGGTGGCCCCCCTCTGGTACTTATTGGCTCCAATATTTCTTATATATTCCATAAAAATTCCTCGTGAAGTTTCAGCTCATTTGGAGTTCTGCAGAATAGGTGGCCTGATGTAGCTTTTTCAGGTCTAGATTTCCAGCTGTCGGAATTCTCCCTCTTAGTGTGAACCTTGCATATTATGAGAGAAAAGGCATTATAATTACTCCAAAAAACATTATTATGCATAAAACATTATAAATAAAAGTAGGTAAATGATGTCTACTACGCAACCTTCTTCTTGTAGACGTTGTTGGGCCTGCAAGTGCAGAGGTTTGTAGGACAGTAGCAAATTTCCCTCAAGTGGATGACCTAAGGTTTATCAATCCGTGGGAGGCGTAGGATGAAGATGGTCTCTCTCAAGCAACCTTGCAACCAAATAACAAAGAGTCTCTTGTGTCCCCAACACACCCAATACAATGGTAAATTGTATCGGTGCACTAGTTCGGCGAAGAGATGGTGATACAAGTGCAATATGGATAGTAGATAAAGGTTTTTGTAATCTGAATTTATAAAAACAGCAAGGTAAATAATAGTAAAAGTGAGCGTAAACGGTATTGCAATGCTAGGAAACAAGGCCTAGGGTTCATACTTTCACTAGTGCAAGTTCTCTCAACAATAGTAACATAATTGGATCATATAACTATCCCTCAACGTGCAGCAAAGAGTCACTCCAAAGTCACTAATAGCGGAGAACAAACGAAGAGATTATTGTAGGGTACGAAACCACCACAAAGTATCCTTTCTGATCGATCTATTCAAGAGTTCGTAATAAAATAACACGAAGCTATTCTTTCCGTTCGATCTATCCTAGAGTTCGTAGTAGAATAACATCTTAAGATACAAATCAACCAAAACCCTAATGTCACCTAGATACTCCAATGTCAACACAAGTATCCGTGGGTATGATTATACGATATGCATCACACAATCTCAGATTCATCTATTCAAACCAACACAAATTACTTCAAAGAGTGCCCCAAAGTTTCTACCGGAGAGTCAAGACGAAAATGTGTGCCAACCCCTATGCATAAGTTCACAAGGTCACTGAACCCGCAAGTTGATCACCAAAACATACATCAAGTTGATCACGTGAATATCCCATTGTCACCACAGATAAGCACATGCAAGACATACATCAAGTGTTCTCAAATCCTTAAAGACTCAATCCGATAATATAACTTCAAAGGGAAAACTCAATCCATTACAAGAGAGTAGAGGGGGAGAAACATCATAAGATCCAACTATAATAGCAAAGCTCGCGATACATCAAGATCGTGCCAAATCAAGAACACGAGAGAGAGAGATCAAATACATAGCTACTGGTACATACCCTCAGCCCCGAGGGTGAACTACTCCCTCCTCGTCATGGAGAGTGATACTTCTCCATCGTATCTACTTTTCCAAACACTTTTGCCCTTGTTTTGGACTCTAACTTGCATGATTTGAATGGAACTAACCCGGACTGACGCTGTTTTCAGCAGAATTGCCATGGTGTTGTTTATGTGCAGAAAACAGAAGTTCTCGGAATGACCAGAAACTCCACGGAACGTCTAGTTAAAAATAATAAAAAATCCTTGCCAAAGATGAAGACCAGGGGGGCCACACCCTGTCCACGAGGGAGGGGGGCGCCCCCCCTAGGGCGCGCCCCCCTACCTCGTAGGCCCCCTGGAGCTCCTCCGACGCCAACTCCAACTCTATATATTTGCTTTCGGGGAGAAAAAAATCGACGAGAAGAAATCATCGCGTTTTACGATGCGGAGCTGCCGCCAAGCCCTAAAACCTCTCGGGAGGGCTGATCTGGAGTCCGTTCGGGGCTCCGGAGAGGGGGATTCGTCGCCGTCGTCATCATCAACCATCCTCCATCACCAATTTCATGATGCTCACCTCCGTGCGTGAGTAATTCCATCGTAGGCTTCCTGGACGGTGATGAGTTGGATGAGATCTATCATGTAATCGAGTTAGTTTTGTTAGGGTCTGATCCGTAGTATCCACTATGTTCTGAGATTGATGTTCCTATGACTTTGCTGTGCTTAATGCTTGTCACTAGGGCCCGAGTGCCATGATTTCAGATCTGAACCTATTATGTTTTCATGAATATATGTGTGTTCTTGATCCTATCTTGCAAGTCTATTGTCACCTACTATGTGTTATGATCCGGCAACCCCAAAGTGACAATAATCGGGACCACTCCCGGTGATGACCATAGTTTGAGGAGTTCATGTATTCACGAAGTGCTAATGCTTTGTTCTGGTTCTCTATTAAAAGGAGGCCTTAATATCCCTTAGTTTCCATTAGGACCCCGCTGCCACGGGAGGGTAGGACAAAAGCTGTCATGCAAGTTCTTTTCCATAAGCACGTATGACTATATTCGGAATACATGCCTACATTACATTGATGAATTGGAGCTAGTTCTGTGTCACCCTATGTTATGACTGTTACATGATGAACTGCATCCGGCATAATTATCCATCACCGATCCAATGCCTACGAGCTTTCCATCTACTGGTTTACGCTTATTTACTTTCGCGTTGCTACTGTTACAATCACTACAAAACACCAAAAATATTACTTTTGCTTTCATTACTCTTTTGTTACCGTTACCACTACTATCATATTACTTTGCTACTAAATACTTTGCTGCAGATATTAAGTTATCCAGGTGTGGTTGAATTGACAACTCAACTGCTAATACTTGAGAATATTCTTTGGCTCCCCTTGTGTCGAATCAATAAATTTGGGTTGAATACTCTACCCTCGAAAGTTGTTGCGATCCCCTACACTTGTGGGTTATCAAGACATAATTTCTGGCGCCATTGCCGGGGAGCATAGCTCTATTCTTTGAGTCACTTGGGATTTATATCTGTTGGTCACTATGAAGAACTTGAAAGACACTAAGACAATAATTTATCCCTCAACTACGAGGGGAGGTAAGGAACTGCCATCTAGCTCTGCACTTGATTCACCTTCTGTTTTGAGTAAGCTTGCGACACCTAAACCTGCTTCTGCTATTCGTCTGATATGTCGCATGTTATTGATGATGCCACTTCTGCTATGCATGATACTTATGATGAAACTACTTCTATGCTTGATACTACTGTGCCCCTCAATGAATTTCTTGATGAACAAATTGCTAGGGCTAGAGAGAAAGAAATTATTGAAACTGATTATATTGATGAAAGTGATGATGATGATATGCCTGTTATTCCTGAGGGTTATGTTTTTGATATGGAAGCTTCTACAGCTATTTTAGCTTGCAAAGGTAGATCTGAGCTCAAGAGGCTATTAGTTAAATGGAGTAAGGAATCTCTTAGAGATAGAATGAAACCTGACCCTGCTTTTGCTACTTCACCTATTGCTGTTGCCAATAAGGATTATGAATTCTCTGTTGATCCTGATATAATTACTTTAGTTGAATCTGATCCTTTCCATGGCTATGAATCTAAAACCGTTGTGGCACATCTTACTAAATTAAATGATATAGCCACCCTATTCACTAATGATGAGAGATCTTGCTACTTTTATATCCTTCAATTTTTTTCGTTCTCATTAAAGGGTGATGCTAAGATATGGTTTAATTCTCTTGATCCTGGTTGTGTGCGTACTGCCCAGGATATGATTTATTACTTCTCTGCTAAATATTTCCCTGCTCATAAGAAAAAAGTTGCTTTGAGGGAAATATACAACTTTGTGCAAATTAAAGAAGAGAGTCTCCCACAAGCTTGGGGGAGGCTTCTCAAGTTACTTAATGCTTTGCCTGATCATCCTCTCAAGAAAAATGAAATACTTGATATCTTTTATAATGGACTAACCGATGCTTCCAGAGATTACCTGGATAGTTGTGCTGGTTCTGTTTTCAGGGAAAGAACACCGGATGAGGCTGAAATTCTATTGAATAACATGTTGACAAATGAAAATAATTGGGCACTTCCTGAGCCAGCTCCTGCTCCAATTACTGAGCCTATTCCTAAACCAACTCCGAAGAAGAGAGGTGTTCTATTCCTCAGTCCTGAAGATATGCAAGAGGCAAAGATATCTATGAAAGAAAAAGGTATTAAAGCTGAAGATGTTAAGAATTTACCTCCTATTGAAGAAATACATGGTCTTAATTTACTGCATGTCGAAGAAACATATGATCTTAATCCTTTACCTATTGAAGAACCTCCAGGTCTTGATAACCCGACACAAGTAGTAAAGGTAAATTCTCTCTATAGATATGATAAAGTTGAAGTCCCTCCTACTAAAATTGCTAGCCAGAGCTTGGATGAGTTTGATAATTGTATGTTTAAGCAAGAAGACTTCAATGCTTATTTTGGTAGACAATTAAAACAAAATGCATATATGATTAAACACTTGGGTGATTATATGGCTGATGTTAGATGTGAACTTAAACTTGTTAGCAAACATGCTTCTATGGTTACCACTCAAGTAGAACAAGTACTTAAAGCTCAAAATGATTTGCTCAATGAAATGAATAGTAAGAAAAATGATTACGCTGTTAGAGTGGCTACTAGAACGGGAAGAATGACTAGGAACCTTTGTATCCTGAAGGCCACCCTAAGAGAATTGAGCAAGATTCTCAGAGAAATAAAATTGATGTACCTAGTTCTTCTAAAAGGAAGAAAAAGAAAAATGATAGGACCTGGTAACCTATTGCTGAACCACCTGAGAATCCCAATGATATCTCTATTTCTGATGCTAAAACACAATCTGGTAATGAACATGAACCTAATGAAAATATTAATGATGATGTTCATGATGATACTCAACCTAGTAATGATAATCATGTCGAAATGGAACCTGCTGTTGATCTTGATAACCCACAGTCAGAGAATCAACGTTATGATAAGAGAGATTTTGTTGCTAGGAAACATGGTAAAGAAAGAGAACCTTGGGTTCAGAAACCCATGCCTTTTCCTCCCAAACCATCCAAGAAAAAGGATGATGAGGATTTTGAGCGCTTTGCTGAAATGATTAGACCTATCTTTTTGCGTATGCGATTGACTGATATGCTCAAAATGAATCCTTATGCTAAGTACATGAAAGATATTGTTACAAATAAAAGAAAGATACTGGAAGCTGAAATTTCCACCATGCTTGCTAATTATACTTTTAAGGGTGGAATACCAAAGAAACTTGGAGATCCAGGAGTACCCACTATACCATGCTCCATTAAAAGAAACTATGTTAAAACTGCTTTATGTCATCTTGGAGCCGGTGTTAGTGTTATGCCCCTCTCTTTATATCGTAGACTTGATTTGAATAAGCTGATACCTACTGAAATATGTTTGCAAATGGCTGATAAATCAACTGCTATACCTGTCGGTATTTGTGAGGATGTGCCTGTTGTGGCTGCAAACGTTACTATTTTAACGGACTTTGTTATTCTTGATATTCCCGAGGACGATAGTATGTCTATTATTCTTGGAAGAGCTTTTCTGAATACTGCAGGGGCTGTTATTGATTGCACCAAAGGCAATGTCACTTTTCATGTTAATGGTAATGAGCATACGGTACACTTTCCGAGGAAACAACCTCAAGTTCATAGTATCAACTCTATTGGAAAAATTCCATCGATTATTTTTGGAGATTTCGAATTTCCTCTTCGTGCTGTCAAGAAGAAATATGATATTCTTATTATTGGGGATGTGCATATCCCCGTTGAGGTAACATAGTGTTATTCGAAATTTGTCCGATTCCATGTTATTTGGAATGAGTTTGTTAACAAGACCTGATCAACCTTGTTAGTGGATTCCTTTTGATGAGCATGAGACGGATGAAACTAGAAGCACAACCTTCTGTACCCTCTTTATACTTTCTGTTATTTAGTTGAAATAAAGTAAAAATAGTATTTTTCTGTCTGTTTCCTGATTTATCCGTGCAATATAAAAATACCCCGAAAATAAAAGTCCTCCAAATGCCATGCCAATTTAATATGATTCTTTTAGAATATTTGAGGATTTATGGTACTGAAAACACCGCGGGGGGAGCTGCCACCTGGCCACGAGGGTGGAGGACGCGCCCTACCCCCCCCAGGGCGCGCCCACCTGCCACGTGGGCCTACGGTGGCCCTCCTCCACTTATTCCTGCACCCATCCTCTTCTTCTTCCTCCCAGAAACACGAATAACCACCTCAAGCACGAGTTCTAGCTCACTTTGCTGCGATTTTCGATCTCCTTGCTCAAAGCACCCCTCACAAAACTGCTTGGGGAGATTGTTCCTTGGTATGTGACTCCTCCATTGGTCCAATTAGTTTTGTTCTAATGCTTTATTCATTGCAAATTTTTGCTGCATAGGTGACCATGTTCTTGAGCTTGCATGTCAAATTTATATGGTTCCAAGTAGTTCTAATGCCTGATATAAGCTCTAGGCACTTGTAGGAGTAGTTGCTATTAATTTTATTGAAGTTGGTTCACTTTTGTTTGAAGTTACTAAAAATTTCATAATATTTCAGAATATAATGAAGAGACTTTTGAGGGGCTCGTCGAGCCGAAGCTCGAAGGAAAAACAAAATGAAGAAACACAGAGGCCCAAATATAATTTGCCTCGCACCACGGAGGTCCGGCCGAGTGAATGGCCTTCCGATGACTTCTTGAGACAAGCCGGGATTTTTGAGGATTTCTATTCATTGGCTGAGAACGCTGGCCTCACCGACTTCCTCCGTGACCAACGTCATTAGTATCTCTTACTCACTAATACTTTTGTGCAAAACTTCTACTATTTTCCTAAGGAATCACCTCCTTCAGTAGAGTTTCATTTATATGATGTTGTTAAGAAGATGCCATTAGCTGGATTTTGCAAGGTTTGCAAAATACCCTTTGAGGGTACCTTAGATGAACCACACCGTAAAGATGTGGAAGAATTTATTGACACCATCACTGTGGGAGAAACCAGGAAGGTTTCCGATGCAAGAATCATTAGCATACATTTTCCTGTTTTACGCTACTTTGCCTTATTTGCTAGTCGTTGCTTGATTGGTCGTGGAAACTGTGGAAACCTTAGTGTTCCTGATATTATTATTTTTTTCCATGGTTTATACCGCGATAACACTGTTAGTATGGGCGGAATTATTGCTAAACGGTGAAGTCTGAACCGTACTAAGGACCCCATCTTTGGAGGTATTTATGCTTCACGCCTAGCTGCACATTTTAACATACCTATTAGGCTCTATGAGAAAGAAGAAAAATTGTTGCCTAGTGCTTATTTAGATTATAAGAGTACGCTAGCGCATGATTTTATTGTTAAGAATAGGGAAGCGGAGCTTAAATATAAATTGTACTTTAATAAACATCACCCTGAGACTATTACCTTGCCTGCTCCTTCCTTGTTTAATTTTGAAGGACCGTATCTCGTTCCGTGGGTGGCCATTCAAGCCTACCGGAATCCTGCACCAGCCCCGGAACCGAAACCACAATATGAGCCTCCACGACAGTCTGTTTATTCTTGGGATCCGGAGATGGCTGCCAGCCAATGGCAGTCAGAGTCTTCTTCATCTCAGTACGACCCCAGCTACACGTACGGGTATCCACCAGGATATCCCTGGCAATGAACCAACTTAGGCCAAAAGCCTAAGCTTGGGGGAGTACGTATTTCCCACCGACATTACATTTATGTATACACACTCATTGCTAGATGTCGGTGCTCATACTCTTTCACTGTAATATCCATGCTAGTTTATTTACTTTTTCCTGCTTTCTTCTTGTGTGTCTGTTAAACCTTAAGAAAAAAAATTAGTAGTAGTTTACTTTTCTTGCTGTAGTAGTACTAATTAAAAAGAAAACCCAAAAATATTTCCCGTTCTTCTTTTTGCTTGTTGGGAGCTTTCTTGTGTAAATAGTTTTTATTTCTTTTCTTTTCTTTGGGGGTCGATAGGAGAAGAACATGATTAAATTGTTGAAGTGGCTCTTATATGCATTATTGTTGATTTAACCAAGAGCCCATATTGCCTTGCCTTCTCCTGTCTATTGAATGCTCGCAGATTCCAGCTTAGTCCAATGCACATGCA
Organism: Triticum aestivum; assembly: GCF_018294505.1. Taxonomy (NCBI): domain Eukaryota; kingdom Viridiplantae; phylum Streptophyta; class Magnoliopsida; order Poales; family Poaceae; genus Triticum; species Triticum aestivum. Next base: position 11,533,495 of record NC_057814.1, read on the forward strand.
CTCTTATTATTATTCACATCGTTCGGTCATGCAAGTGAAAGGCAATTATGATGATACATGATGGAGTGACTGAGATGAGAAAAGTTGGTATGAACTCGACCTCTTTTGCTTTTGTAAATATGATGAGTTCATCGTTCTTTATTCAGCTTATTATGAATAAACATGTTTGCAATGACAATTAGAGATCATAGTTGCTCGTGCCATGCTTGATTAGCTATGAGTTATAATAGTTTACCTTGCGTGCCAACATGCTATTAAAATGGTTGTGATGTGGTATGATGGGGTGGTATCCTCCTTTGAATGATTTAAGTGACTTGACTTGGCACATGTTCACACATGTAGTTGAAACAAATCAACATAGCCTTCACGATATTTATGTTCATGGTGGATTATATCCTACTCATGCTTGCATCCAATGTTTATTAATTTTAATGCATATTCATGACTGTTGTCGCTCTCTAGTTGGTCGCTTCCCGGTCTTTTGCTAGCCTTCACTTGTACTAAGCGGGAATATTGCTTGTGCATCCAATCCCTTAAACCCCAAAGTTATTCCATATGAGTCCACTATACCTTCCTATATGCGGTATTTACCTGCCGTTACAAGTAAATTTGTATGTGCCAAACTCTAAACCTTCAAATAAAACTTCTATTTTGTATGCTCGAATAGCTCATGTATCAACTAGGGCTGCCCTTATCTTCCATGTTAGGCGGGTTATTCTCAAGAGGAGAGGACTCCGCTCCTCATTCACGAGAAAATGGCTGGTCACCGGGATGCCCAGTCCCATGCTTTATGCAAACTAAATCAAAATTAATTGCAGACAAAACTCCCCCTGGGGCTGTTGCTAGTTGGAGACACTCGTTGTTTTGAGCAAGTCATGGATTGATGCTTGTTGGTGGAGGGGGAGTATAAACTTTACTATTCTGTTTGGGAACCGCCTATAATGTGTGTAGCATGGAAGATATCGCAATCTCTTAGTTGTTATGTTGACAATGAAAGTATGGCGCTCAAAATATTATTTATCTCTATTTCAAAACCGAGCTCTGGCACCTCTACAAATCCCTGCTTCCCTCTGCGAAGGGCCTATCTATTTACTTTTATGTTGAGTCATCACCCTCTTATTAAAAAGCACTAGCTGGAGAGCACAACTGTCATTTGCATTCATTACTGTTAATTTATATTGGGTATGACTATGACTGGATCTCTTTTACCATGAATTACAATGTCTAGTCAGTCCTTGATCTTTAAAGGTGCTCTGCATTTATGTTTTGCGGTCTCAGAAAGGGCTAGCGAGATACCATCTTGTTATATCATATTATGATTGTTTTGAGAAAGTGTTGTCATCCGAGATTTATTATTATGGCTCGCTAGTTAATTATGCTATTGATATGAGTAAACATGAGACCTGAGATTTATTGCAAATGTGGTTAGTCATAATCTTTGCTGAAAACTTGAATGCTGGCTTTACATATTTACAACAATAAGAGCAAACAGAGTTTGTAGAAGTTTTTCTTTATCACTTTCAGTTTGTCAACTGAATTGCTTGAGGACAAGCAAAGGTTTAAGCTTGGGGGAGTTGATACGTCTCCGTCGTATCTACTTTTCCAAACACTTTTGCCCTTGTTTTGGACTCTAACCTGCATGATTTAAATGCAACTAACCCGGACTGACGCTGTTTTCAGCAGAATTGCCATGGTGTTGTTTATGTGCAGAAAACAAAAGTTCTCGGAATGACCTGAAACTCCACGGAACGTCTAGTTAAAAATAATAAAAAATCCTTGCCAAAGATGAAGACCAAGGGGGCCACACCCTGTCCACGAGGGTGGGGGCGCCCCCTGATGGGGTTGTATACCTAGGGTAGGGTCATAGGAAATGTCCTGTGTACCCTTCCTAAGGACATCGCCCTAAAGCCAACGACAGTAGAGGAACATCATCATTCACTCGACTCAAGGCATTCCACTCGGAAGGATCGAAGCACTCGACCGCGCCAGAAGACACTCGACGCGGAGAAGATTAAAAGTCACTCTACAACAACGGCCGGACATTTACTCTGTAGTTTTAAAGATCATTTATAGTCTTTTATAGCTAGCGTTACCTGTAACGCACTGTCTTAACTTACATTGAACCCTTGGCGTCGTGGGATGGCTGGGTCCTGGCGCACTCTATATAAGCCACCCCCTCCTCTGGCACAAGGGTTCGCACCCCCTGTAACACGCATACACATAATCCAATCGACCGCCTCCGGGCACCGAGACGTAGGGTTGTTACTTCCTCAGAGAAGGGCCTGAACTCGTAAAACACTTGTCAACAACTTCACCGTAGCTAGAACCTCCCTCTCCATCACCTACCCCCCTTCGTACTGTCAGTCTTAGTACCACGACAGTTGGCGCCCACCTTGGGGCAGGTGTTTTAGCGTTTTTCCGGTGAAAGTTGCATTTTCTCCGACTCTCATCATCATGGTTTCCGGTGGAGGTTTGGCCGAGGGGCGCGAGATCCGTCTTGGAGCGCTCACCTTCGTCGCCGACGACTCCGCTTGGCTCCAGGAGGCACCACTCGATGTCGATGCGCTCCCCGTCCGCGGGGCCACGCACTTTCGCGCATGCGTCCGTGGCGTCCTTCTCCGCCAGCCGTCGACCCAGTATTGGTCGGCACCTGTGGCTTCCTCGCTCCCCGCTACCGGCCGGCGCAATCGTTCCGGTCGGTCGCGGCTCCAGCGGTGGGAGAGACATGCAGCGGCTCCTCAGTCGGCCGCCCCACCGGTCACGGCAATTGAGCCTGATGAAAATCTATACGGCCTGTTTGATCTGTCGACTGGCTCCGTTGAGACCGCGTCCGAGTGCGATAGCAGCGATCTTGCGGCAGAAGTCCTGATGGTCGACGGACCACGCAGTCCTCCAGGCTTCGACCGTAACGGTGGCGGAAACGGCGGCGGCGATCCGCCGCGCGTTCATGAAGAGTACCGCCCCGAATCTCTTTCCTCTCGACGGAGGGAAGAGCTCCGTCGCCGCAACATGGATGCACTTCACACTCCAATCGTTGGAGATACCCCCGAGGCCCTGGCCTTGGAAGAAGCGCGCCTGGCTAATCTGGCCGAGCGCACTCGACTGGAGAACCTTCAGCACGCGCTGGACGAGCGTGCTCGGGAGCGACGCCCGGAATCCAGTCGACGTCAACTTTTTCCACCGCCGACTCAGGTATACCGAACTCCAATCCAGAATCTAGCAGCAGCAACCCGAATAGCAGAGTCGATTCAACCCTCTCAATCAGAGGCTGGCAGAGGCTTAGCACAGATCAGGGACTTGCTTCGGGCTGCTGGGGAGTTGAACACAGTGGTGTCCCAGTCGCGCAATAGGATCCACAGTGAGTCTGTAAGAGCGGACACGGTTCAGTCGGCCCATAGCCCAAAATCGCCCCTGCGACGTGAGGGACGTGGAGATCGACGAGATCGGTACAGGTACAACAAGCAGCCAGATTATTGTGTCCAAGATGATAGGCGTCGAGTGCCAACCCCTCCTCCGCGGAGCGGGTCTTATGCGCCTCGACAGCATGATGACAGATGTCCCCCCAGTGGTGGACGAGGGGTTCCAGTCGACCCCAGAGGGCCAGGGTTTGATGCGAGATCTATTCTCGTTCAAAGTCTGGTCGACAGGAACAGGGCATACAGGGAAGGCCCTGCTAGAGATCAACCGACTGGAAGCAGAGTGCATGTTTCCGGTCCCGAGTGTTTTAGTCGAGCCATCAGAACAGCTGTGATTCCTCCCAACTTCAGGTTGGCAACTGGAGTCAGCAAATTTACTGGGTCATCCAAGCCTGACACTTGGCTTGAAGATTACCGAGTGGCTGTACAGATTGGTGGATGGAACGATGATGTGGCTATGAAACATCTCCCTTTGATGCTGGAAGGGTCGGCCAGAGCATGGTTGAACCAACTGGCACCAGGCAGCATTGACAGTTGGGATGAGTTGGCCCGAGTGTTTGTTAGGACCTTCGAAGGCACTTGCAAGGGACCGGCAGGGTTGACGGAATTGCAGTCCTGTGTTCAGAAGCCAGGCGAGACCTTGAGAGACTATATTCAGAGGTGGATCACATTAAACCATACGGTGGAAGGAGTGTCAGATCACCAGGCAGTCTGTGCCTTCAAAGAAGGCGTCAAGTACAGAGAGCTGAATCTGAAGTTTGGTCGGACTGGGGACATGACCCTCGGTCGAATGATGGAAATTGCCACCAAATATGCCAATGGCGAAGAAGAAGACCGACTCTGGAGTGGCAAGCATAAAACAGTCGCCCAGGATACTGGAGGAGGGAATTCCAGTCGGAAGCAGAAACGGAAAGCTGAACCAGCGGCTCCTAGTGAGGCATTGGCAGTGACCCAAGGAAAATTCAAGGGAAAGCCCAAAGGGCCATGGAATCCCAAGAAAGTGAAGGATCAAGATGGCAACGATGTGTTGGACTTACCCTGCCATATTCATACCAAGAAAGATGAAGAGGGTAATTTCATTTACCCAAAGCATACCACTCGACAGTGTCGGCTCCTGATCCAGCAGTTTCGCGATAAACAGCCCAAAGAGAAGGAGAAAGAGTCGGGTAAGCGTGATGACAAGGACGATGATGATGATGATGGTTTTCACAACGTCAATTCCACTCGGATGATTTTTGCTGATGTCGAAACCAAAAGTCGACTGAAAGTAATTAACAGAGAAGTGAACATGGTTGCCCCGGCAACACCAAGCTATCTGAAGTGGTCGCAGACCGCCATTACATTCGACCAGTCTGATCACCCAGCACACATTGCCACCCCTGGGAGGCAAGTGTTGGTGGTCGACCCAGTGGTTGAAGGCACCCGACTGACTAAGGTGCTAATGGATGGTGGCAGCGGCCTATCCTGTACATGGAGACCTTGAAGGGGATGGGCATTCTGATGTCCAAACTCAGCGCGAGCAGCATGAGCTTTCATGGAGTTATCCCTGGCAAGAAGACCCATTCACTCGGCCAAATTGCGCTAGATGTGGTTTTCGGTGATCCCAAGAATTACCGAAAGGAGAAGTTGACTTTTGAGGTCGTGGATTTCCAGAGTGCCTATCACGCTATCTTGGGCAGGCCCGCATATGCTCGTTTCATGGCTCGACCATGTTACATCTACCTCAAGATGAAAATGCCTGGCCCTAAGGGAGTAATCACTGTGACTGGCAATCGGCAAAAGGCAGAGGAGTGCTTCCAGAAGGGCTCTAGGATCGCTGATGCACAAATGGCAGTAGTCGAGTTGCAAGAGTATCAGAAGAATGCAGATCCGAGTGATTTGCTACGATCAAAGAAGCCAGCAACCGACTCTGCGTTTCAGTCATCTGGTGAAACCAAGCCGGTTCACATTCATCCGACTGACCCAGAGGCTGCCCCGACTCACATTTCCACCACCCTTGACAGCAAATAGGAAGAAGCGCTCATCCTGTTCCTCCGTGAGAACTGGGACATCTTCGCATGGAAGCCCGCTGACATGCCGGGTGTACCCAGGGGACTGGCTGAGCATCGTTTGCGAGTCGACCCAAAAGTGAAGCCAGTGAAGGAACATCTTTGTCGGTCCGTCGTACAGAAGAGAAAAGCTATTGGTGAAGAGGTGGCTCGACTCCTGGTGGCTGAGTTCATTAGAGAGATTTACCACTCCGAGTGGCTTGCCAATGTTGTCATGGTCCCCAGGAAGGACGACTCACTCCGCATGTGTATTGACTTCAAGCATATCAATCGGGCCTGCCCGAAAGATCATTTTCCTCTCCCCCGAATCGACCAAATCGTCGACTCGACTGCGGGATGCGAGAGATTGTCCTTTCTGGATGCTTATTCCGGGTACCATCAGATCCATCTGTATGGGCCCGATGAAATAAAAACGGAGTTCATTACGCCATTCGGATGCTTCTGTTACGTCACTATGCCGTTCGACCTGAAAAATGCAGGGGCCACATTCATGAGGATGATTCAAAAGTGTCTGCTCACTCAAATCAGTCGGAATGTGGAGGCATACATGGATGACATCGTGGTCAAGTCACGAAAGGGTTCCGATCTGTTGGCTGACCTTGCTGAAACCTTTGCAAATCTCAGAAAGTATGATATCAAGCTCAATCCAGCAAAGTGCACATTTGGAGTCCCTGGTGGAAAGTTACTCGGGTTTCTCGTTTCCGAACGAGGGATCGATGCTAACCCAGAAATGATTGGTACTATACTCCGAATGAAACGCCCCGTGCGTGTGCATGATGTCCAAAAATTGACTGGATGTTTGGCCGCTCTAAGTCGATTCATTTCTCGCCTTGGTGAGAAGGCGCTTCCTCTTTACCGACTGATGAAGAAGGCTAACAAGTTCGAGTGGACTGATGAAGCTGAAGCAGCGTTTGCAGAGCTCAAAGCCCTGCTTCCCACCCAGCCGGTGTTAGCTGCCCCAATCAGCAAAGAACCTTTACTGCTTTACATTGCAGCCACTGGACAAGTTGTTAGTACTGTGCTCACGGTCGAGCGAGATGAAGAAGGAAAGGCATACAAAGTTCAGCGCCCAGTGTACTACCTCTCTGAAGTTTTGACCCCTTCGAAGCAAAGATATCCACACAATCAGAAGCTTGTGTATGGGATATACATGACTGCGAAGAAGGTTGCTCACTATTTCTCTGATCACTCCATTACAGTCGTCAGCGACGCACCACTATCAGAGATTCTGAACAATAGAGATGCAACCGGTCGAGTGGCCAAATGGGCGATTGAACTCCTTCCCTTAGGCATTGAGTTTGAAGTAAAGAAAGCAATCAAATCCCAGTCAATAGCTGATTTCTTGGCCGAGTGGATCGAACAGCAACTGCCGACTCAAGTTCACTCGGAACACTGGACCATGTTTTTTGATGGCTCTAAGATGTTGAATGGTTCCGGCGCTGGGATAGTATTGGTATCCCCCCGAGGAGACAAACTCAGCTATGTCCTTCAGATTCACTTTGATTCTTCTAACAATGAAGCCGAATACGAAGCACTTCTGTATGGGTTACGTATGGCCATTTCACTCGGCGTCCGCCGCCTCATGGTCTACGGCGACTCAGATTTGGTAGTCAATCAGGTGATGAAGGAATGGGACGTCGGAAGTCCAGCCATGACAGGTTATTGCAATGCAGTAAGAAAGCTGGAGAAGAAGTTTGAGGGGTTGGAGCTTCATCACGTACCCCGATTGAAAAACCAAGCAGCCGACGATCTGGCCAAGATAGGTTCCAAGAGGGGAGCTATTCCCAGTAATGTGTTCTTGGAACATTTACATACACCTTCAGTACAGGAAGATCCTTTCACTGAAGAGCCCCCGCAACCGAAGAGTGCCACAGATCCGACTGAAGTGGAAGTCCCTGCCGTGGTCGACTTGATCATGGAAGTTTTGGTTATCACCCCCGACTGGACAGTACCATATATTGCATATATTCTCAGGAAAGAACTCCCAGAAGATGAAGAAGAGGCTAGGCAGATCGTCCGTCGATCCAAAGCCTTCACAGTAATCAGAGGGCAGTTGTTCAGAGAGAGCACGACTGGAGTCTGTCAGAAATGTATAACACCGGAAGAAGGTTGAGTGATCCTCAATGATATCCACTCGGGGACCTGTGGTCACCATGCGTCCTCTCGGACCATAGTGGCCAAAGCATACATAGCAGGTTTTTTCTGGCCACGAGCTAATGAGATGGCAAAGGAGATAGTGGACAAGTGTGAAGGATGCCAGTTTTACTCCAACATGTCTCACAAGCCTGCGTCAGCCCTAAAGACCATTCCACTTGTCTGGCCTTTCGCAGTCTGGGGCTTGGACATGGTCGGCCCACTCAGAACTGGAAGAAGCGGATTCACCCATGTGCTGTTGGCAGTCGACAAATTCACTAAATGGATTGAGGCTAAGCCAATCAAGAACCTTGAAGCCAGTACTGCTATTACCTTCATCAGAGAGTTAACCTTCAGATATGGTGTTCCTCACAGCATCATCACTGACAATGGATCGAACTTCGATTCTGATGAGTTCAGAGCTTTCTGTGCTTCTCAAGGAACACGAGTCGACTATGCCTCAGTCGCTCACCCTCAGTCGAATGGACAAACAGAGAGAGCAAATGGATTGATTCTTAAAGGCTTGAAACCCCGACTGATGCATGACCCCAAGCACGCGGCAGGAGCATGGGTTGATGAACTTCCATCAGTCTTATGGGGTCTGAGAACAACTCCAAACCGGTCGACTGGTCGAACTCCGTTCTTCCTAGTCTATGGAGCTGAAGCGGTACTCCCGAGTGATTTGCTTCACAATGCCCCCCGAGTTGAGCTTTTCTCAGAAAATGAAGCAGAGCAAGCACGGCAAGATGCAGTTGACCTCTTGGAAGAGGAAAGAGAGATGGCCCTGATCCGGTCGACCATCTATCAGCAAGACCTGCGACGATTCCACGCCAAGAATGTGAGAGGTCGAGCATTTCAAGAGGGAGACTTGGTTCTCCGAGTAGATCAACAGAAGCCACACAAGCTTGCTCCTGCCTGGGAAGGTCCCTTCATCGTCACCAAGGTACTCCACAATGGAGCATATCATCTGTACAATGTTGAGCACAAGAGAGACGAGCCCCGAGCTTGGAATGCGGAGCTGCTCCGTCCCTTTTACACTTGAGCATTCAGTCGGTCTGGATGTAATAAAAGATGCATTTTGTAGTATTGATTATCGAAGACAAGAGTTTTTTGATTTATCAAAATGTGTTTTGTTGATATTTGTGTCTAAAATCCCCCAGTGGGTGACTTAGCTGCGAATCCGCTTCGCCTAAGTTTTTCAAAAATCTTATCGAGTGGAAGGTCAGCCTCCACTCGGAAGCTTAGTCGCGAATCCGATTCGCCTAAGTTATTAAAATCCTACCGAGTGGTGAGCAACCCTCTCACTCGGGGGCTTAGCTGCAGTCCAGTACTCGCCTAAGTTATTAAAATCCTACCGAGTGGTGAGCAACCCTCTCACTCGGGGGATTAGCTGCAGTCCCGTACTCGCCTAAGTTATTAAAATCCTACCGAGTGGTGAGCAAGCCTCTCACTCGGGGGCTTAGCTGCAGTCCAGTACTCGCCTAAGTTATTAAAATCCTACCGAGTGGTGAGCAACCCTCTCACTCGGGGGCTTAGCTGCAGTACAGTACTCGCCTAAGTTATTAAAATCCTACCGAGTGGTGAGCAACCCTCTCACTCGAGGGCTTAGCTGCAGTCCAGTACTCGCCTAAGTAATTAAAATCCTACCGAGTGGTGAGCAAGCCTCTCACTCGGGGGCTTAGCTGCAGTCCAGTACTCGCCTAAGTAATTAAAATCCTACCAAGTGGTGAGCAAGCCTCTCACTCGGGGGCTTTGCTGCAGTCCACTACTCGCCTAAGTTATTAAAATCCTACCGAGTGGTGAGCAACCCTCTCACTCGGGGGCTTAGCTGCAGTCCAGTACTCGCCTAAGTTATTAAAATCCTACCGAGTGGTGAGCAACCCTCTCACTCGGGGGCTTAGCTGCAGTCCAGTACTCGCCTAAGTAATTAAAATCCTACCGAGTGGTGAGCAACCCTCTCACTCGGGGGCTTAGCTGCAGTCCAGTAGTCGCCTAAGTAATTAAAATCCTACCGAGTGGTGAGCAACCCTCTCACTCGGAGGCTTAGCTGCAGTCCAGTACTCGCCTAAGTAATTAAAATCCTACAGAGTGGTGAGCAAGCCTCTCACTCGGGGGCTTAGCTGCAGTCCAGTACTCGCCTAAGTTATTAAAATCCTACCGAGTGGTGAGCAACCCTCTCACTCGGGGGCTTAGCTGCAGTCCAGTACTCGCCTAAGTTATTAAAATCCTACCGAGTGGTGAGCAACCCACTCACTCGGAGGCTTAGCTGCAGTCCCGTACTCGCCTAAGTACGATATATGCTCCATCCTTATCTGTAAGGACGACGAGGTACAGGTCAACTATTGCCTTCTCCTCTGAGCCCCGCCACAAGTACAACGTGCGCTCCTTCCTTATCCGTAAGGACGACGGGGTACAAGTCGACAGAGGTCTTCTGAGTCAGAACTGCGTCTCAAGATTTGTAAAAGACTGGGTGAAAAACAAGTTCCACTCGGAGATCAAAACACGAGCAAATGAGGAAATAAACCAAGTTCGGATACGTCTTAAAAGTGTTCCCAACCATGGGCAAAAGAGCTCAGGCTTCAAGCCCGAAGGAGTTTATGGTTACAGGATCACTCGGCATCCCGAGGCGAATTTAAAGGATAGTACTCGGGCCCAAGCCCGAAAGAAGTTTCACGGTTACAAAATCACTCGGCATCCCGAGGCAAATTTAAAGTAAGGCATAAAATTTTTCACTCCGCAGCGGAAGGACTCGCAGGTTCCACAAACTCATCCAAGTCGATTCCGTCCACAATCCGAGTGGCTGCGTCAATGAAAGTCTCCAGGAAGGACTGGAAGTTGAGTTTCTTGGTGTTGGCGACCTGAAGCGCAGCGAGCTTATCTTCCTTCACGTCCTTACAGTGGACCTGGACTAGAGACAAAGCCACATCAACCCCGCAGCGAGCAGAAGGTTTTTTCCACTCCAGCACTCGGTCAGGGATCTGGTTGAGTCCGATCATCAAAGACTCCAAGTCGTTCTGAAGGGTAGTGTTGGGCCAGAGAGTTGAGTCGACTCGGGAAACTGCCACTTTCAGTCGGGCGATGTAGTCAGTCACACTCGACAGACGAGACTCCAGTCGGAGCACATGCATGGCAGCTTCGTCTTTGATGGGGGAGTTGATGGGGTCCAAGTTTGTCTCCACTCGCCCAGTCTCTTCTTCAAAGTTTAGGCAAAATTCTGCGTGCAGGAATGGAATGTGAGGCGACAGAAGCTTGATGAATCGACAATGAAAAAACAATCGGAAAAAAGATACCTTCAAGCATGAGAGACAGTTTTTGGGCAAGCCCACTCAGATAGACCTCCAGCTCCTGCCTCTTCTACGACAATTCACTGGCTTTATCCGTCAAGGCGTCCTTGTCCTTCTTCGGTCGAGTGGATTCTTTGTTGGCCTCCTCAAGTGCAGTTTTCAGCTTGGCGTTTTCCTCTTCAAGCTTCCCGACTGAGGCGAGCTTCTCTTCGGCGAGCTTCGTCTTTTCAAGTGCTGCCTTCTGTGCCTCAGCCAGGTCACGATCCTTCTTTTCCAGAGCTTCCTTCATTTTCTCTGCAAGAGATGGCAGTCGAGTCAGAGCAGAAGATGAAAAGGCAGGACGAAGACAATAAACTAAATCCTCACCCAACATACCAACTGCTCCGTCTTGGGCTTTCTTCAGATTCTCCTGGGCAATTTTCAGGTCCAAGTTGAGCTGGATCTGCTTCTTCTCCAGCTCGGCATAACGAGCCCCGAGCTCACAAGATTTCTGCAAAAACAAGTAGTCAGTCGACGAGCTTAAAGTTCAATTGCTTCCGAGCAACAAAAGGCAATTCCAACAGTTCTAAGACTACTACCGAATCAAACATCCAACAGTAGTCTCGGGGACTACACCCACTGGGTGCACTTAGCGTGCCCCCACTGGTTCAGATACCATTCGGCAAGGTCCGCCTTGGCCGAGTAAAAAAAAAAGAAGACAAAAGAGTCAAACAGTTTTCTGACCGTCGTTGACTGCCCGCAGTCAACCACGGTCTCGGGGACTACACCCAGTGGATGCACTTAGCGTGCCCCCACTGGTTCAGATACCACTCGGCAAGGTCCGCCTTGGCCGAGTGAAGAATTTTAAACTACTCAGACCATAGCCGACTGCCCGCAGTCGACCACGGTCTCGGGGACTACACCCAGTGGGTGCACTTAGCGTGCCCCCACTGGTTCAGATACCACTCGGCAAGGTCCGCCTTGGCCGAGTGAAGAATTTTAAACTACTCAGACCATAGCCGACTGTCCGCAGTCGACTACGGTCTCGGGGAGTACACCCAGTGGGTGCACTTAGCATGCTCCCACTGGTTCAGATACCACTCGGCAAGGTCCGCCTTGGCCGAGTGAAGAATTTTAAACTACTCAGACCATAGCCGACTGCCCGCAGTCGACCATGGTCTCGGGGACTACACCCAGTGGGTGCACTCAGCGTGCCCCCATTGGAAAGTCAGTCGATTCAACTAAGTCGACCGAAGAAAAAAGGGATTTCTCCAAAAGCAAATCAGAAACACCCAGTGGGTGTACAGACCCGAAGCGTAGACAGATGAAAAAGCCTTGGAAAGAGTTTTCAGATACCTGGACGTTGCTTTGAAGAGCTGAACTGGCATCGTAGGCTACCTGACTAGCCTCCCGAACCACCTTCATCTGCTCCATCATCAGACCTGCTTGGCGTATGGCCTCCTTGGCAGCCTCCACTTGGTCCTCAGGGACATGGTGTGCAGCGAAGAGTGAAGGAGTTTCAGTCGGAAGTGGTGCAGCCGACGGCGCAGTCGATGACGAAGGCTGGATACTCGTCAAAGGTTCAACAATGGTGACCGCGGGTCGAGTGACGTCACCTCCCTCCTGAGGCGCCGACTCCACCACAGGCGTCGACCGAATCGCCTTCCCCGTTATTGCTCTCCTGTCCTTCCGAGTGACCAGGGGTGCTTCATCATCATCGTGGGGAGGTTGATAATTTGACGCGGAGCCGCTGAAAGAAGAATTTAACATGAGAAAAGCAATCGACCGGAAGCAAGTTCGACCAACCCTGATAAAGCTGCGAAGGACTGTACCTAGGTTGGAGGTGGCAGCGTCCTCCGTTTCTTCACCCTTGTTCTTCAGGCCAGAGATATCCGAGGTTGCAGGACTGTGGTCGCAAAATTTTCAGTCGGCCATATCAGCAAATCGACCAAGACTCAGTTCACAATAATTGAGGAGTTCAAGTTCAAGATCTTACGCAGAGGCAGTGGGGATGATCACTTTGATCCTTGGTAAAGCTTTGCGGGCTTCGACGATGAAGCTTTCTGTTGCTTCGGCGCCTTTTCAGTCGGCGTCGGAGAGACTGGTCGAGGGCGTTTGGGCAGCCGGCTAGTCGACGGAGCAACCTTGCTACATTCGTTTAGCGGGTCGTGGGTGAATTTGGACCGAGCGGCCTTACGAGGTGGGGAGTCGGCGTCGTCTTCCTCACTCTGGTCGTCGCTGCTCCCTTCCTCCTCGCCGCCGCTTTCGCCGCATTCCTCCCCGCTCCCTCCTTCTTCGTCCTCGCTCGGCTGCTGTGCGCCGTTCGGCATAGAGTACCACTCGACTATCTCCTGAAAGACAACAAGCAAGATGATCATCAGTCGACTGATAATCAGCAATGGCACGATGATTGAACAAAGTACTCGACGGCATTTGGATCATACCTTGTCGACCTCATACTGGTCGCTGAGAGGAACGATCCTCCGGGACCCTCTGGGGTTGTCCTTGCTCCCGGTGATGCACCTCAGCTGCGTTTCCAACATCTCCTCTGAGATATCCTCCGGGTGAACCCGAGTGGTGTCGTTAGAATCTGTGTACAACCACATAGAGTGGTCTCGGTATTGAAGTGGCTGGATACGCCGCCTGAGGAAGGTCTCCAGCAGATCCATGCCAGTTACTCCCTCTCGGACAAGCTCCACGACCATGTCGACTAACACTTTCACCTGCGCCTTCTCCTCCGGAACCACTTTCAGAGCAACAGGCTTGTTCACTCGAGCCAAGGAAAAAGAGGGAAGGCTGGTCGAGTGTCCTAGGGTCGCTTTGTCCCGGCAATAGAACCAGGTCGATTGCCATCCCCTAACCGACTCCGGAAGCACCATGGGCGGAAAACAACTCTTCCCTCTCATTTGGATCGCCAGACCCCCGCACATCTGGACGACCTTGGTCTTATCGTCACTCAACGCGACTTTCTTGACCATTTGAGAGCGGCAGGTGAAAATGTGCTTGAACAGCCCCCAATGTGGTCGGTAGCCCAAGAAACACTCGCACAAGGAAACAAAGGCGGAAAGATAGACTATGGAATTGGGGGTGAAATGGTGGAGTTGCGCCCCGAAGAAATTCAAGAACGCTCGGAAGAACGGGTGTGGCGGCAAAGAAAACCCCCGATCCACATGTGTGGCGAGGAGGACGCACTCACCAGGCTGCGGTTGCGGTTCAGACTCAACCCCTGGAAGCCGTGCATCTCCCGGTGTCAACAAGCCCTCTTGCGCCATGTCCTGGAGATCCTCCTGCGTGATGGTCGACCGGATCCAGTCCCCCTGGATCCAGCTGCGCGGCAGACCAACCCGCGACGAAGAACCGCCCCGGCTTGGCGCTCTACCCTTCCCCTTCACAGATGATTTCTTCGCGCGCTCCAGAGCCAGCGTCTTATCCTTCACCATTGCTGAGGTTGAGGCTCGAGCGGCGCGGCGGAGCTAGGGCTACAGGGCGCGCGGCGGAGAAAGCAGGAGAAATAGAGGAAGGAGAAGAGGATTGACGAAGAAGCACTGTATCAAAAACCCCGGTCTAGAACCTTATATGAAGCCGGCGCCGAGTGACTGACCGGTGGCCCCAGGCGATTTCACCGGATTCCGCAACTGGCGCCCGCTCGGTACGTGGCGAAAAAGGCGGCGCGGGGATCGAGGCGCCCTTGCCTAATCCAGTCCGGGCGTTACGAACACCGCCGCCCGGCGCGCTTCCCAATTTTCGAATCCCACTAAATCCACGAACGTCAGAGCAACTTATCGGGCGAAAGATTTTTTCCTTATCTGCACTCGGAATCCAACAGCCAAAGTCCACTCGACGCAAGTCAAGAATGGATCAAGGCGACTAGAAAAGCAGTCGATAGTTTCACTCTGAATCAGTCGATCTCAACAATACTCTCACAAGACATCGAAGTCCAATCGGAAGCACTTCCAACTCCTTCTCCACTCAAACCCTGAACCATTCGGGGGCTAATGATGGGGTTGTATACCTAGGGTAGGGTCATAGGTCTGTCCTATATACCCTTCCTAAGGTCATCGCCCTAAAGCCAATGGCAGTAGAGGAACATCATCATTCACTCGACTCAAGGCATTCCACTCGGAAGGATCGAAGCACTCGACCGCGCCAGAAGACACTCGACGCGGAGAAGATTAAAAGTCACTCTACAACAACGGCCGGACATTTACTCTGTAGTTTTAAAGATCATTTATAGTCCTTTATAGCTAGCGTTACCTGTAACGCCTTGTCTTAACTTACATTGAACCCTTGGCGTCGTGGGATGGCTGGGTCCTGGCGCACTGTATATAAGCCACCCCCCTCCTCTGGCACAAGGGTTCGCACCCCCTGTAACACGCATACGCATAATCCAATCGACCGCCTCCGGGCATCGAGACGTAGGGCAGTTACTTCCTCAGAGAAGGGCCTGAACTCATAAAACACTTGTCAACAACTTCACCGTAGCTAGAACCTGCCTCTCCATCACCTACCCCCCTTCGTACTGTCAGTCTTAGTACCACGACAACCCCCCTAGGGCGCGCCCCCTACCTCGTGGGCCCCCTGGAGCTCCTCCGACGCCAACTCCAACTCTATATATTTGCTTTCGAGGAGAAAAAAATCGAAGAGAAGAAATCATCGCGTTTTACGATACGGAGCCGCCGCCAAGCCCTAAAACCTCTCGGGAGGGCTGATCTGGAGTCCGTTCGGGGCTCCGAAGAGGGGGATTCGTCACCGTCGTCATCATCAACCATCCTCCATCACCAATTTCATGATGCTCACCGCCGTGCGTGAGTAATTCCATCGTAGGCTTGCTGGACGGTGATGGGTTGGATGAGATCTATCATGTAATCGAGTTAGTTTTGTTAGGGTTTGATCCCTAGTATCCACTATGTTCTGAGATTGATGTTGCTATGACTTTGCTATGCTTAATGCTTGTCACTAGGGCCCGAGTGCCATGATTTCAGATCTGAACCTATTATGTTTTCATGAATAGATGTGTGTTCTTGATCCTATCTTGCAAGTCTATAGTCACCTACTATGTGTTATGATCCGGCAACCCCGAAGTGACAATAATCGGGACCACTCGTGGTGATGACCATAGTTTGAGGAGTTCATGTATTCACTAAGTGCTAATGCTTTGTTCCGGTTCTATATTAAAAGGAGGCCATAATATCCCTTAGTTTCCATTAGGACCCCGCTGCCACAGGAAGGTAGGACAAAAGATGTCATGGAAGTTCTTTTCCATAAGCACGTATGACTATATTCGGAATACATGCCTACATTACATTGATGAATTGGAGCTAGTTCTGTGTCACCCTATGTTATGACTGTTACATGATGAACCGCATCCGGCATAATTATCCATCACGGATCCAATGCCTACGAGCTTTCCATCTACTGGTTTACGATTATTTACTTTCCCGTTGCTACTGTTACAATCACTACAAAACACCAAAAATATTACTTTTGCTTTCATTACTCGTTTGTTACCGTTACCACTACTATCATATTACTTTGCTACTAAATACTTTGCTGTAGATATTAAGTTATCCAGGTGTGGTTGAATTGACAACTCAACTGCTAATACTTGAGAATATTCTTTGGCTCCCCTTGTGTCGAATCAATAAATTTGGGTTGAATACTCTACCCTCGAAAGCTGTTGCGATCCCCTACACTTGTGGGTTATCATAGAGCGCCGAGATGATGAAGATGGCCACCGGTGAAGGATCCCCACTCCGGCAGGGTGCCGGAACAGGGTCCCGATTGGTTTTTGGTGGCTACAGAGCCTTGCGGCGGCAAAACTCCCGATCTAGGTTATGTTCTGGAAGTTTGGGTATATATAAGAGGTATTGGCGTCGAGAACAAGTCAGGGGGTCACCGAGGCGTCCACGAGATAGGGGGCGCGCCCAGGGGGTAGAGCACGCCCCCACTCTCGTGGGTGCCTCGGGACTCCCCTGGTCCATCTCTGATGCTCCGTGGGCTTCTTCTGGTCCAAAAATAAGCTCCGTGAAATTTCAGGTCAATTGGACTCCGTTTGGTTTTCCTTTTCTGCGATACTCAAAAACAAGGAAAAAACAGAAACTGGCACTGGGCTCTGGGTTAATAGGTTAGTCCCAAAAATTATATAAAATAGCATATAAAAGCCCATTAAACGTCCAAGATAGATAAAATAGTAGCATGGAACAATAAAAAATTATAGATACGTTGGAGACGTATCAGTAAACATGATGCAAAATGGACGTATCAGCTGCCGAGAGGTCGCGTCGATCAGCGCGCCCTCCCTCCGTCCGGTCACATTGCGACATCAATTTCGGCCGCCGCGTACTCTGGGGCGGCATGAATGCCGCGCGGTAAGCGGCGCGTGCATCGGAAGGAAAGCGCGGGAGCAGCGGGAGGGGTTTTTGGGTGGGCCAGGATGGTCAGAAACGGGCTTGGGATCTGTTCGGACTCCAGCAAAGCCTGCCTCACGTTTGTCTTCAGTTTGCGAGAGAAATCGCGTCCTGACCGCCCCCCAGATCGATACAGGACTGCGTTGGATGGCTTCCGTGTTCCAGACAGCGCGGTCCGGACGGTTGTGGGGGGTTTGTCGGTCCACCTTGGAGATGCCCTAACTACCCCTTTACTATTGTTAGAATTATTATTTGACACATGCCTAATATTGTACGAAATAAATTAGACTTGAAATTATGCAATAAAGCGAGATTTTGTTTTATGGATAATAAGTTTTCTATGATATGAATTGCTTACAATTTTGGGCCCCATTTTGGTTTTCATCAGGGGCCCCGAATTTCTAGAGACAGCCCTGTATACAAGAAAAATCCTAGCCCATCTTGTAAAGAAAAAGTGGCCGAGTTATTCCTATGAGGGTCTACTATGTGCAATAGCTTGTGGGAAAAATGATAAACTGACAAACCACAAACAAAAAATTAATTTTCCATTTTTCTTGTGCCCAAGATGACTTTTTTTGTGAAGCAAGTGTCGTAAATATTATTGTAAATTATGCCCTTTCAATTGTCACCTAAGGTAGACCACATGCTATTCCAACCGCCAAATTTTCATGAATTTTAGAGTGATCTTCCCATATTTCATTGATTTATTGATTTTCTCGTGATATACATGAAGTAATTCAAATTTGAACCGCAAGTGTGCTCTAGTTTGGCCCTATAAATTCTGAAAAATCATTTTTACCTTCCACATTAGGAACGTAGGCAGTATCCACAACAAAAGGTCAAATCCCAAACCTTTTTGTATGATTAATTATCCATGCAATTTTGAAAACAATCCGAAAGAAATTATAGAAAATGAAAAAGGCTAAAAAATTGAAATCCTTTTACATGGGGGCCTTCTATGTGCGGTAGCTTGTGGGAAAATGATAACCGACAATATGACAAACTTGAAAAAAAAGCCTTCACAAACTGCCCTATCTCGTATGAAGATCAATGACTGTCAACCAAGATCACCATGCCCATGGGCATTTCGATGCAAGTGGTGGCGCAACCGAGATTGGATCGCGACACGACGCGGTGGCCGACCGAGATCAGATCCAGGGCGGCGGCGGCAGGCTATGCGCATGGCCTTGTGAGGCGTCTGGGTCGTCTAGTCCGGCTTGGTAGCGGCGCCGTGGAGGGCCTGCTGGAGGGCCGATTGCATGCGGGTGTGGTATCCGATCATGCCGATCGGTGTGCCCTGCTGCATGCGCCAACGGATCTGGTGGTCATCTCCTCGGCCGGAGGTGGTCGGCCTGAGGCTGGGTGGTTGGATCTCAAGATCCGGCATCTAGTCCCGGCTACGAGTCGGGGAGACATAGTTGCCGGTGAAAACTGAGCTGATGGCGGGGATTGCGGCGTTCTGCGCCGCTATCTTCATGAAGACATCGTCGTGTAACTATTGTCGACCCACTTGTGCTGCTCCAGGGGATACCATTGGATCTGGTCTTCCAGATCGGACGATGGCGACAGTGCGGTGTCGTTTATCTCTAGGGAGCATCATTTGTGGAGTAGCGGTGGAAGACAGAGGCAACATGTGGGGCGGCTTCGTCTTGTAGCGAGCTTCCGTGGAGATGTCAAGTCATGCCTGGCCGACAGGTGCTACGCTGTGTCATGCCTATTCGGTAGATGCCACGCACGATAGATCTTCCAGAGACTTCAACCTGTGTCAGCTGGTGGGACTTGGCGGCATAGTGTTGCAGTGTACCGGCAGCGACCGCGGCGTGCTCAGCATTTTGCATGCTGGGAGGTGGTAATGTTGGGCGCCCTGGTTGCGTCGACGGATGGCCGGACTCGTAAGGATTAGGTAGATGTCTTTCCTGAAGATGGGTCAACGGTTCGATGATGATGTCGGCTTCTAAAACGTGTGCATGTAGTGTACGCTTTAGGTTTGCTGCACCGGATGTAGGTTTCGACATGTTATATGAATGGATCGGTGATGACACCGATTTTAAATATGTGGAGTGAAATCACTTCACATTATCGAATTTTTAGATGTGAGTGGTGGCTTTGCATGGCATGACATATGTACTTGTCGGACCTTTGTTGAATAATTAATAAAGATGGTTATATGCATTGATTGACGCAGAGGCCTCCTTGTCCACAAGAAGAAGAAAAAGTCAAGTGGTCGTTTTTTAGTTGATGCAGAGGCCGGGTAGTACCAACCACTGATATCTCGATCACATATTTTATTTGTATATATGCATGAAGTCTTCCTTTTGAACAACAAATGTAAGAATCCCATCGCATTGGCCTTTACGATACGGTAGGTTAGAGGTACAGATGCTTGAGCTGGCGGGGCATACTTAATAGACAGGTAGCATTACCAAACTAATCACTACTAGCTGTTAGTCAAACGCGGAGATTAGAAGTGAAGCCACATCAATCAGCTCGCGGAAAGGTGATGGGTGGAATACGTCTTCCTTTTCTGTTAGGGTTAAGTTGGCGCGGAAAGATCCTCGCACGATAGCAGTAGGTTTAGACTTTGTCGAGTCTTCGAAGTAAGAAATTCATAAGAGGGGCTTTCAAGGTTTGCTTCATATATTCACGTTGGGATATGGTCAAGCTACTTTCCCTATTTGCATTTCTTACTTGTTTATCCTGATTAGTAATAGGCTGCGCAATCTGCTCCGCGGCAGACCTCGGCCCACGTGACGAAGGTTCTCGTCCCCACCAACGGTTCCGAATGAAGGTCCCGGTCTAACGGTTTACTCCCTTCATTTTTTTTTAGTCTGCATATAAGATTTGGTCAAAGTCAAACTTCGTAAAGTTTGACCAACTTTATAGAAAAATATATCGACATCTACAATACTAAAGTTATATAGTATGAAAATTAATTTCATGATGTATCTAACAATATTGATTTTATATTATGAATCTTGATATTCTTTTCTATAAACTTAGTCAAAGTTAACAAAGTTTGACTTTGACCAAATCTTATATGCAGACTAAAAAAAACGGAGGGAGTACTAGTATTCGTGTGCTATTTTAGGATGAAATACATTGAAATGTGAACTATACAAATTTGATGAAATAGTCTCTCTTACGCTCTATTTCCTTTGTCATAATGCATGCATGCACGCATGGACCAACTTTGAACTATTCAAAACACACACACAGACACATCCGTCCCAGACATGCCTGCATGCATGGACAAACCTTCAACACACACACATCCGGTCTAAGTAGTAATATACTACCTCCGTTTCTAAATGTAAGTCTTTTTAGATATTTCACTACGGACTACACACGGAGTAAAATGAGTGAATCTACACTCTAAAACATGTTTATATATATATCTGTATGTAGCCGGTAGTGAAATCTCTAAAAAGACTTATATTTAGGAACGACGGAGTACATATCATAATAATCATCATTAAGGCGCCACGTCGGTACATATGTAGGACTCAAGTACGTAAATGTTACTATAAAGTACTCCCTCCGTCTCATAATGAAGTGTCAAAAAACGTGCCTACACAAGACTTTATCTCTTGACTCTCCCACCGTGCATTTGCCCTCCACGTACCAAGAGTAATTTAACTACACAACGAAACGCAGTTATTCACTCACGAGCAGCTGTAGCCAGCACCACCAAGTCAGCCGCATGCAAGCATGCCATTGTTATGCCCAACTGAATACTGGAAGATAAAAAGGTTTGAGGAAGATCAGGGATCCACGTTTGTCCATAGAACGACACGTACGGAAATAAAGGTCAGATCTACCACTTCCCTGCGTTTAATTTTACTGCTTGAAGCTATAGATTACCCCTTCACAGATTGCGGCTCCCTCCACAGATTGGATCAGCCCGAGACGAAGCCCCGGCGGCGACCGTGAGATCTGCGGATGGCGGCATGTGCAGCCGCGGTAGGCGGAGCCAGGATTGGGCGGACCACCGGTGGCGGCAGTCGGATCTGCGGATGGCGGCGGTTGCGGCGTGCCCTACCTCGGTCAAAAGACCCGGGGACAACAGCCGTTGCAAATTGGATCCCGGTTGGGTTGTTCATGTCCAACGTGAGCTTGGATGGATGCGATCCAGTGTACTGGTCACAACTTCCTTGTGCTGTACGTGATCCAGCCGCCAGGGCAGCTTGGACGTGATCCAGCCGCCTACTGGGTATTGCGTCTGCCGGTGCCTCGCGCAAGGAGTCACTGAGCTGCCACAATGACCGCACTAGGACGCGCTGGCCTATCGCCTGGATCCGGCCTAACCATGCGGGCATCGGCTGATCTCTCGTCGAGCTGCAGTTTAGGCTATGTCACCCCTTGAGCCGACATGCATATGCAGGGCTCTCTTGGGCGAGGTGGTAGACGGCGTCACAGTGGTGGTGAGCTCTACCGTCGATGGTTGTTCTTGTGGTGAACACCCCGACATGCAACAGACTTGCTGTGGAGTACGGTGACCATCGAAAGGTCTATGTGAGAGTTCCTCTCTGTAGATCCGATGGTTAACTTCGGCGACGAGATGCGAACTATAAACGGTGGCTTGACGCAAAGGGATGGTTATGCGGTGGTTGCGGTCTCACATCGCATGCAGCTGCTGGGATCGTGGAAAAGTGATGGCGACAACACATAAGGGACATTGACGGTGGTGCTTCTCGAGCACCTAGTCTCGAGCTCCGGGGCGAAAGCCTAGGTCTGATCCGAGTTGGTTATATCTGGCAATGACGATACTTTTACATCGTTAACTTCTTGAAGGCATTGCTCGGATATGCTCGGTCTAATTCTTCAGGGTGAAAACTTAGATTTTGACCTTGAGTGGTTGAATCCGGTGACGGCGAAGCTTGAGCTCATTCCTTCCTGAAGGCGTTGCTGTTGAAAAATCTCGTCAATCATGTAATGTCATGAGATGGATGGTGCGGATATGGTCATTGATGTAGTTTGCTGATGGCGGATCTGATCCTTTGTTTTTTTTCGTCGCCTAGGCATAGTTTTGGTCTTATTTGACTTTGTTATTTGTCGGTGTGTTTTTGTGTTGTGCGTTGGTGTTGGCTGTGTGCATCCTAGCTATGAAGAGGCCGGGTGTGTGCTCATTATGTTTGTATTATCTTAATGCTCCATTTTGAGCTAATAAAGTCCACCCTTCATCGAAAAAATAGATTGCCCCTTCTATTGCTTGCACGGCCAACTCCAAAATCTTCCACTGCAACAACTAAGAGAGTCAAGCACAAATGAAAGGAGGAGTCGGGCTTGCAATTTAAAACCTGGCGCCAACCGGGGCAGCAAGAACATGTGCAGTTATTTGTGGGGGTGATTTAAAAGGTGCCAAACCGTTACAGGAAAAATATAGGTCATAAGACAAGAAAAATTGTGTTTTATGTATATTTTACACTATATTTTTACGTTTGTAGTTTTACGTAACATGAAATATTTTTACGGAAATTATATATTTTTCTTACATTCTCTTTTTACTTATGAAATAAAACAAAATTTACGAAACATAAAATTACGGTGCATTGATGTTAAAATAGAGGGGGAGGATTGTGGAATAGTTATTCTTCAACCCCCCCCCCCCAACCCTTTTAACATCAATGCATCATAATTTTAGGTTCCGTACATTTTGTCTTATTTCAGACGTGAAAAGAGAACAGAAGATAATAAATAACTGCCGTAATAAATATTTTGTGCTACGTAAAATTGTGAACGTAAAAATATAGTGTAAAATATACATAAAGTGCAATTTTTCTAGTCTTATGACCTATATTTTTGCTTCTCATGTCAAATTTATGAAGCGATATAAAACGATTGTAACTATTTATATGCAGTGAATCAATATGAATGTAACTATTTATATTTAAAATGTAATTTATTTATGAAATGATTGTAAGATTATCTCGGGTGAATAATAACTTATATATACATCCGAGCTATTCTGCTTCCATTTCGTGAGAAAGAGAGAATACGTTTGTTTGTAATACGTTGTGCAATTTTGTAACATGATGATACAGATTTGGTGGGCTCGTGTGACGTGATAAACATGGAAGCCCACCCATTTATTTGTGAGGAACTCTGTTGTGCCTCACGTTCACGGGAAGCAGAGGAGTCAGCAGCCGTGTACACCAACAGCGGGTCAAACAGCTGGGGCAGGAGACGAATGGTTCAGACTGAGATCGACAAGATTCCAACTGTACAAGCCAATCTTAGCAAGAGCTGTTCAAAATTTGCAGTAACGCAACCAAAGCTCTGCTTCTCCTTGGTTTGTATGCAGGGGATTCATCGGCTTTCGGTCATGGAGTTTTGGTACAACTTGAGATTCCACTCTAGGTCTTGCTCTGCTTCTCCTTGTCCAGACTTTGCATCTAAATTAGTACGTATCATATTTGTCTCCAAAACAGAGTGAACTGAGACCCTATAAGCTAATATTGGGCTGTTTCTTTTCAGATTGAAAATAAAATCCCAACCGAATTTATATTTCGACTTGCATTAGCATCAAACAGTGATACTCGCCAAAACTACAAAAAAGGCATGGTTCTGCTTTGCCCAGTTGCCACTTAATTAGCACAAGCTCATATTATCGTATATACTTTAGATACTCAACTCTGTGTATATGTGCTGTGGCTCTGTTTTCCTCGCTAGCTTAATCTGGTGATGATCTTCTGGAAATAACTAAATGAAGATGCATAGATGAGAATGATATGTACATGCATGCCTCTAAATATATAATCTTGTTTCAAAAACTTAATACAATTATTAAAAAGCTAATATATCATACTTTGTATGGTTATACAAACTTAGATGATTATTAATCAGCATTGACCGCTTGCTGCTCAGATAGCCAGTAATGAAAAAGAAAAGAGGAGCTCTTTGCATGATACATATACAAACTAATTTTTTTTCCGAAAAGGTGAGTCACCCCGGCCTCTGCATCGGAACGATGCATACGGCCAACTTAATTAAATATCAAATAGGTTCAACAAAAGTCTTAAAGTCTCATCGAAAGCAAAGAAAAGCTCACAGAGAGCCAAATAAAAGTAGACATAAAGCCACAACCGGCTGGTAAAAGAAAGATAGGGAAACTAATTGACTATCCTATTACATGACCGCCATCCAAACCGGTTGAAAATATCCCGTACTACCATCTCCCACCGGATAGATCCAATAACCAAACGCTCCCCGGCCTCCGTCGGAGTGAGTAGCGACCACATACGGATCAACGCAGTGACTCGGAAGATAACCTGCAAAAAATGAATATTTGTTGTTCTGTTAAAAACAAATCATTTCTGCAGTTCCAGACTGCCCACAATAAAGCACATGCTCCTACTCGAATGTGTCCTGCTGTTTCAGACTCTATCCCTTTAAGCCACGTCCCAAATAACGTGCTGACAGAATTCGGAGGAGTAATGTTAAAGGCTATACGTACCGTCCGCCATAGAACTTTTGCCAACAGGCAGTCAAGAAAAAGGTGTTTCATAGTTTCATCCCGATCACAAAAACTGCATCTAGTAGGTCCTGTCCAGTTACGCTTTATCACATTGTCCTTAGTTAAAATGACTTGTTTATGGACAAACCACATAAACACCTTAACTTTTAAAGGAACTTTGACTTTCCAAATATATTTGGAACTAGGAATGGAGTTAGAATCGATAACATCGAGATACATCGATTTAACTATGAGCTCTCCAGTCCTAGTAAGCTTCCAGCGCAACTGATCGGGCTGTTGAGACAGCTAAACCTCCATCAGTCTACTCACTAAATGAAGCCAACCTTCCCAATGATTTCCGACAAGCGTCCTCCTGAATTGAATATTGAGAGGGATGGCCTGAAGTACTGTTGCAACAAAAGCGTCTCTTCGTTGAACAATACTATAAAGAGACGGATATTGCAGCGCAAGAGGTGTTTCCCCTAGCCAAGTATCCTCCCAGAATCGCGTGGTGATACCATTTCCGATTATAAACTTTGTCCGATTGAAAAAAACTGATTTAACTCTCATCAGCCCTTTTCAAAAAGGCGAGTCCGTCGGCCTCCCTGTCACCTGGAACAAAGTTTTGGAGTGGAGGTACTTACTACGGAGAATCTGCGCCCAAATGGCCTCCGTCTCAATAGATAACTTAGACAGCCACTTGCTGAGAAGACATTTGTTCTTGACTTCAAGATTTTCAATGCCAAGACTCCCTTGGTCTTTTGATCTACAAATAATGTCCCATTTGGCGAGTCTATATTTTTGTTTTAGTTCATGACTCTGCCAGAAAAATCGGGATCAATAGAAGTCCAGCCTTTTCTTAACTCCAACTGGAACCTCGAAAAACAACAAGAGAAACATAGGCATACTCGTGAGAACCGAATTAATAAGAATTAATCGGCCTCCCTACGACATGACCTTGCCCTTCCAACAGCTCAGTTTCTTCTCAAATCAATCCTCAATGCACTTCCATTCTCTGTTTGTCAGCTTACGATGATGAATTGGTATACCTAAATATGTAAAAGGTAAAGCCCCCCAATTCACACCCAAACAATTGCCTATAAGCCTCTTGTTCCTCATTGGCCCTTCCAAAGCAGAACAACTCGCTTTTATGAAAGTTAATCTTTAACCCGGTCAATTGTTCAAATAAGCATAACACCAGCTTCATGTTTCTCGCTTTTGCCAAGTCATGCTCCATAAAGATGACAGTATCATCGGCGTACTGTAGGATAGACACACCTCCATCAACTAGATGAGGCACCAGTCCACCTACCTGACCAGCCTCCTTAGCCCTTCCTATAATAATTGCCAACATATCGACTACAATGTTGAACAATATAGGAGACATCGGATCACCTTGTCTCAGGCCCTTATGTGTCTGGAAACAATGACCTATGTCATCGTTCACTTTAATTCCAACGCTCCCTTTTTGCGTGAAAGATTCTACGTGGCGACGCCAGGCTGGATCAAAACCTTTCATACGCAATGTTTGTTGAAGAAAAGTCCATTCGACTTTATCGTACGCTTCCTCGAAATCCTCCTTGAAGAAAACTCCATCGAGTATTTTCGTGTGAATTTTGTGGAGCGTTTCATGAAGGACCACAACTCCTTCTAGGATGTTTCTGTCCGGCATGAAAGCAGTTTGAGACTGCTGCACCGTAGAATGCGAAATCTGTGTGAGCCTATTAGTCCCTACCTTGGTGAAAATTTTGAAACTAACGTTAAGAAGACAGATCGGCCTGAACTGCTCAATTCTCAGAGCCTCTGTTTTCTTAGGAAGCAGAGTTATCATTCCAAAATTCAAGTGAAACAACTGAAGTTGTCCAGAGAATAAATCATGGAACATTGGTATCAAATCCCCCTTAATAATATGCCGACACTTTTTATAAAACTCCGCCGGAAATCCATCCGGCCCTGGAGCCTTATTATTTTTCATTTGTGAAATAGCTTCAAACACCTCTTTCTCCGAGAATGGGGCAACCAAAATATCGTTCTCATCAGCAGTAAGTTGAGGAACATCCTCAATCCTAGACTCATCCAGGGACACACAATTATTCTCCGGAGGCCCAAAGAGCTGCTTGTAATATTCGGTTATGTATAATTTTAGGTTTTCCTGTCCTACAATCGTTCCTTCGTCTTGCTCAAGCTGAAATATTCTTTTTCTTTCTATGCTTGCCGTTGGCGATCATGTGAAAGAATTGAGTGTTCGCGTCCCCCTGGACAACTTTGCGAACCTTAGCTCGCAGCGCCCACTTCAATTCCTCTTCACGGAGAAGTTCTTTCAATCTCATCTCCGCATCTAATTTAGTATGAAGCTCCGTGGTCTCTAGAAGGGTGGACTCGGCTTTTAAATCTAGGGACTGAATAAGTGTAAGGAGCCTTTCCTTTTCAACCTTCTATATCCCACTAAGATGCTTAGCCCACCCACACAAGAAACTTCTCAAGTGCCTTATCTTATTCTGCCATCGCTCAACCGAAGTCCTACCTCCTGCATCCTTAGCCCATTCCCTGGCTATCAGATCAAAGAATCCTTCTCTCTCAAACCATGCCAATTCGAAAGAAAAGGATTTTTTGTTTCCCATGTGGGTTGCCTCACCAGAGTCAACCAGTAAAAGCGTGTGATCAGATATTCCCCGCGACAGCGCCTAGACTGTTACCAAGGGAAATTTCTATTTCCATTCAACGCTCGTGAGGACTCGATCCAGCTTTTCGAACGTCGGGATTGGCAAGGTATTAGCCCAGGTGAATTTTCTACCCGAAAGCTCTATCTCTCGCAGATCCAAGCTTTCAATAATTGTATTAAACATGAACGACCACCTGCCGTCGAAATTATCATTGTTCTTTTCCTCTCTTCTTCTAATAATGTTGAAATCACCCCAACCAAGATTGGGAGTTGCTCGGAACCGCAAATTCGAACAAGATCTGCCAGGAACTCTGGTTTGAGTTCGGGCTATGTGGCACCATATACCGCCACCAGTGCCCAATTAAACCCATCGACCTTTGATCTAACCCGAAACTTAACAATGAAATCTCCCATCACTACGCTGTGGACTTCCAATGATTCGCATCTAACTCCAAGTAAGATCCCACCCGATCTTTCTCTCAGAGGGAGGCAGTGCCAATCAAAATCAACACCCCCCGATAAAGTACTGAGAAACTGTGGAGAAAAATTATCTCTACCAGTTTCCGAGAGAGCAATGAAATCCAACCTATGCTCGATAGAAGCATCCGCAAGAAACCTTCTTTTAGCCAAGTCTTTCAGACCTCCGCTATTCCAAAAAATTCCTCTCATATTTCGTCATGAAATTTTTTAGAGGTACGGATCCTAGAACTTCTATGCACCACCGAAGCAGGGTAAATCGTCCGCTTTCACTTGCGTTTAGGTTTGTTTTGATCCTCCACCATGTCCTCACAACCGGGCTCCGTGGACCTAACTACCTCAGCCTCGAAAGTATCATCCTCTTCCTCTGTCTCAGGAAGGGATGGTGCAAGATCCGCACAAAGGCTATCGAGCACCATGACTCCCAACACATCTATGTCAGAATCATTCATGGGTTTAACCACTGCTAAGTTTCGAAGCATTTCTAAAGCGCGTTCCACTTCCAAATCCAGGACTAAAGCAAAGCATAAAGCAAACTAATACAGTCATCGATCAACCCAGAACAAAGCAAACATAAAGCAGCGGATTTATAACAATGCACAACTGTTGCAAAAAGAACACAACATAAAAATCTTCATCAGCATTACGTATGGAAGTCATAGTACAACAAATTATTACAACAATCAGTCGCTATAGCCGACAAATCACATACCACACAGGCAGAGAGAGCATATGTAGCACCAATATGAGCACACCCGTGCCCATACTGCATAATTAAGCTGAATGCTACTTCTTATTTATGGGGTTCTCTCTTGCTCAACGACTGTACCATCATCTATCCAACCAGATGATAAAATACTTGCTTTGATGCAATAAATGGGTCGGTCCAGCAAAGCTGACCGAACCAAACCAAACTAGAAGATACAACATCATGACAATGTAGATTGTTGCAGAGCACACAAAAACCAATCAAGCAACATGAATATGGGCAGGGAAAATACACACAGCCATATATTGTCAAGAATTCTTCAACCTTGTAGCCCGACATGCATGTGGCATTCAAGCAAGCTGAAGCTCACCTCACAGAAGGGATGGATTACTTGCAGTGCAGCATAATAAATGGTCAATGAGATGATTGATTAACTATATAAATTACTGTAGTAAAGTAGCACTGAGAGGATGATGAGGAAACTAGGCTGACTAGCACACTAAGTTAATTATTAATGAATAGAAAGATGGAGCCAAATATATCTCAGCGCTTTTTGAAAAAAAAAATCTCACCTGAGTATGGTGCCTCTAGGCTGCTGGGCCTTCTTGTAGTACCTCGAGTGCCTCAGCTTGTAGAGCGAAGGGTGGTGGTTGGCACACCCCCCCCCCCCCCCCCCCCCCCCCCCAAGTTGTCCCACCGTTCCTTCTTGCAGTCCACTTTGGGACATTGCTTATAAACGGCAGGCAAGAACTTGAGGCTCCAGCAACCCCTTATCTTGATAGTCTCAAGCTTTCGCGCTAACATCTTACTTCCACAGATGCGATGCAGCCTGGAGAGATCATGCAGGTGGATGTACCTCAGCTTAGGGAACTCTATAACTGTTTGCTCCTCCTGGTACTCATCAGGGTCCAAAGGGAAGATCTCCATGAGATCTCCACAACACACTATCTCAAGGGTCACTAGGCGACGCAAGGTAGCCATACACGCGGATAAGGGGAGCACATGAATCAGCCTCGGGCAATTGTCTAGGTGCAGGAATTCTAGGTATTGAAAGGAACTTCCATCGAGTAGCCAAATTGTACTCCAGTTCCAGATGTAGCGTGCCATCAGGAGTTGAGATGCCCAGAATGTTGTCAGCCCATAAAAATATACGAAATCGCCATCATCATCACTTTGTGTGGGACTAGCAAAGACAGAGCTTAGCTTGGGGCACCTCTCAACTCGGCACCGTTCAAGCCAGTTCCAAGTTGAATCCCGTGGGTTTAGAATGCTGGTGATGGATAAGCTATCATGCACATGCAACGTCTTAGCATTGTCGTGTATAAAATTAGGGATTAAAGAAGCACCAGTGCTAGTTCCTTGGGTACTGCCCTGCTGTTGTAGTAATCCACTCTTCATCTCATCTTCATCTTTTATGTGGATGTACCAATCCGTGAATTTTTCAGGAGCAAGATCAGGTGCGGCAGGCCACATCCACCCGATTGCACCTTCATTAGCGGCAACAGCTTGCAGGAGGTCTTGAAATATGATATCTCTTGTGTACAAATAATTATTGGGCTGGCTAATTACC
This sequence comes from Triticum aestivum, assembly GCF_018294505.1. Taxonomy (NCBI): domain Eukaryota; kingdom Viridiplantae; phylum Streptophyta; class Magnoliopsida; order Poales; family Poaceae; genus Triticum; species Triticum aestivum. The sequence goes on from NC_057814.1 coordinate 11,563,633, forward strand.
TGAGCGCATTCGCCACCACCAACAGTGACACTACTTGCAGGTGACGATGTCATCTCCAAATGTCCACACCTATAGTTGAAATGCTCTTCGACGGCTACTAGCGACCTCAGGATCCTAGCATCCCTTATAGATATGTACCTATTAAAGGATGCAACTTGCTTTGTAGCAGCAATTGCAACAATACATGACGATCCTGTAGCAGCACTAGTCTCTTTGGCCTTTTCTTCCCAATTAGCTAGGCCAGATGATCCAGATCAGATCGTGTCAATGCGCAACACCTCCAACATCTTTGTCCTTCTGTCTCTTGGCGGCCATTGTATTGCTTGCAGCTTCTCGCAACCCAACAGGATGAGCCGCTTGAGGTTCAGTGCTACCACTTCTCTGAGGTCGAGGGTTTTCACGGCTGTGCTAGAGAGGTCCAGCTCCTGGAGGCTCTCCATCAAGCCTCTCAGCAGCACACTCTTCAATTTAACGAGGCCCCGAAACGAGATGCTAGATATCTTAGAAATAGCAGCCCCATTGATAATGAAGCTAAATGACTCGAGCGACGGGGGCAGAACATTGGGGATAACTTTTTCCAATCCAACACAGTTGTCAAGGATAATTGTCTTAAGATGTCTTGAGCTGGACAGGTTAGGGACTAGCTGTTGCCTGACTATTTCTGTTGTAGAGTCCGTGTCAGCTGTTACTCGAAGCCTGTCAAGGCTAGTTCTACCTCCACACAGATCAACTATCCTCCAATCCTTGACTCTCTCCACATTCAGCTCCCCGAGTTCATCCATTAAATACATCATCTTATTTGAGTACCAGTCCGTATTCCTCAGGTCCAGCACCCATAGCTTTTGAAAACATGATCCGTTATGGTTGTTGCTTTGATGATGCTCCTCTCTGACATCATCTGTGCAATGGTCTAGCAGGAGGAATCTTAGGTGGCTGCAACAGAGGAAGGGAGGAGATGTAAAACTGAAGGTGCACCAAGTCAAATGTAACACGCGCAGCCTATTGTTGTCTGGGAACATGAAAGCTGGTAATATCACCCTCCTACAATTTGATTTCTCTGCCAGGAGGAAGAAGGATGTTGCCCGAGGAGGCAACACACCATTACCATCATGTAGCTGGGCTTGGTGTGTGGCTGAAACCCAACGGTCATTAGGAATGGAAATGCAAGCATCAATCTTTTCTTCAATGCCAACGTGCTCCATAATCCAGTCTAAGTGTATGTTTCTCTGCAGAGCATTACCAACCTCCCATGCAGATTTATTGTCTTGTCCTTGTACAATCCCATCGCATACCCAATAATTTGAAGCATGCATTTCCCAGTCGATACGACCGACAAATCTTCGTGCCCAGGCATAGTGGAAGCACTCAACTATCATGTCAGCTGAAGAACACCCATGTACCTGGCAACATCTGCAGCCTCTTCATGCATTGCATGATCCTGCCATTGTACAACTTCCATGAAAATATCAGGCTTAGCATTTACCAGTTCACCTTCCAGTTTTTCATAGAGAAGCCGAAAACCTGTTCCCCATGTCCACAACACCTTGTTACTCAAAAATTCTGTTATAGGGACACCACAGTCGTACAAATTAATGTAGTTGTTGCTCCCATTGTGAAAAATCCCCACAAATGTACTGTTAAAAAGCTTTCTGAAGATCTCCGCCGTGACATCCAGTATCACCCCTCTAGAGCCTTGGTCAATCCCGTTGAAATCATCCTCCTCGTCGTGTTGATCGAAGATGGCCATCAGCGATTGGGGAAGCTCTAGCTCCTCAGCAATTGCCTTTTGCAGGGCTCTCATGCTTTGCCACAATGAGCAATCCACATGGACAACCTTGTCAAAGTTCATTTCTTCAGCAGTAGATGATTTCAAGCATTGGGCTACCACTCTCAGAGCAGTGGATGCCCCGAGGCCACCCCAGCCATGGAAGTAGATATTTGGTTCATGTTTGCTCGTACTCTCCAGGATAGCAAGTATCTCTCCTGCTGCAGCATTGATAGCATTTGCCTTGATCTCGATGATCTACAATGTATAACAATAACTGAATGAGGTTCATCACTTTTACCTTTGTTTTCTCCACTACTTTGTTTCAAGTTGTGAGGCACATTTTAACTATAGTGATAATACATGGAAATATACAGCTAATTAATATACGCTTAGTGTGTTGCTTATTTTAGTACACACTTTGTTAGGAATATATAGATGTTTTTATAATGCTAGAGATCAACCGCTTAAACTGAATTGTAAATAATTTACTACTCCCTCCATTTCATAATGTAGTGCACACACGTTTTTTGAAATTTAAGTTTGACCATAAATTAGACCAATAATATATAAATCAAGTTACTGAAAAATTATACCATTGAAAACTTCTTTGTACTCCCTCCGTTTTTATTTACTCTGCGTATTAGGTTTGGTCAAAGTCAAACTTTATAAATTTTGACAAAGTTTATAGACAAAAATATTAACATATACAATAACAAATCAATACCAGTAGATTTATTCTTGAATATACTTCCACTTCATATAGATTTGTTATGGTAAATATTCATATTATTTTCTATAAACTTGATAAAATTTTAGTAAGTTTGACTTTAGTCAACTCTAATATGCGGAGTAAATAAAAATTGCGGGAGTAATACGAATTCAATGGTATCATTTTTATGACACATAACTCTCATTTATTGGTTAAATTTATGGTCAAACTTAAATCTCCAAAAGCTTGTGAGGCTGTGCGCACTACATTTTGGAATGGAATGAAGGGAGTATCATCTAAATTCATAAAGAAAAATCAATGGCAAAATGCTTGTATATATAGAAAACCATGCCAACAACAGAAATGATAGCAACTCCCAACAGATGGGTCATATACTACTACACGCTAGTCCTATTTAGAAACATGATTAAATGCATGCAATTGGCTTATTGAATGGCACAGCTGAACTAAATCTTCTTCTCAAACAGAAGTGAAACATGAGAAAGCTCACAAAATTGAACAGTCAATATATAATAGATGCAAATCTCAGTTAAGCACTTAAGCTCCAGTATCAGTCGCTGAAGATCGAGATGCATGCATGGATTACCTTAATCCCATTGAAGTATTGAATCGACATCTCCAGGTTTATTTACAGCTGAAGCTGGCTCGATCTAACCCATGGACCTGATTGATCTGCAGCAAAGAGTACTCCAGGCTTAATTATTTCCTACCTTGATCCCTTGTTATAAATAATCTTTCAAAAGCTTAACAAATTTGCGTGAAGACTGTATATATAGACGATTGGTACAGTTACATTACCTTGGTTGCAGCATGGTGCTGGATTGAACAGGTCCTCCAATCGGTGATAGACCGAACAACTGTGGTTAAAGATGAAGCAGAACATAACAACAGGAGTGTCAACTTCCGACAGCATTGAATAAATAGAATCACCATGGTGTCACAGCAAGTTGCATCGAGGGTGTTAGAACTAATCTTGTCATGATGTATCTGCATCTTTACTTTTGAATATTGCGTGCAGTTTAGCTGTAGGTTGCTGTGCGGCTACATAGGTAGTTTTGGTTCAGCAGTGTGCAAGGCGAGATGCCGGAGATGGTCATGTGATACGACAAAGGCGGCGAGATGCCAAATGCTGCAGGAAGTGGTGCATCCGTGTGAGACGGGCGCTGCATGAACTGATGAACAAGGATGTACAAGTCAAGCACGGGTGAGTGGCCGAGTCTGTTAGGAAGTTGTTAGCTGCATGAGTAGATGAGTACGTGGGATGCATGTTGTCCAGGTCATGTGGCTGGACGTCAAGGAATGTTGGTATGGGCATGCATGTAGGCTGTAACTAGTATTCCCTCCATTCCTAAATATATATACATCTTTTTAGAGATTTCAACAAGGGACTACATACTGAGCAAAATGAGTGAATCTACACTCTAAAATATGTTTATATACATCCGTATGTTGTAGTCCATTTGAAACCTTTAAAAAGACTTTTATGTAGGAACGGAGGGAGTAACTAGTTAGTGCATGGGTTGATTGGACATGGCCGTGCTTGTAGGCCGTAGCGCTAGTGGGCTAGTGGCATGAGTTTTGCTTGGCCTGAGTGCCTACCTTCCTGTGTATATATTGCATAGAGTAAATGGAAAAGAGAGGCCGTGAGGGCCAGAAGATAATATGTAGCCATTGTGTGCTCACCTGGGAAGCCTCTTTGGCGAAGCCAATGGGTTCCACTTCCTTGATGTATGTATGTGTGTGTGTGTGTGCGCGTGTGTTTTCATGAGAGAAGAAGAGAGAGAGAGAGTTGTGAGGGGCAACAAGAGGTAGAAGAAGCGGCACTGCGAGGAGCCGGCACCAACAGAGGGTTCTGCACTCCATGAAGCTATGCAAAGGTGTAGTCGAGCAGCTGGTATTGGACATCTCTTAACAGTCAAGCTTGAGCTTACTTATGTTTGCGAAGCCACAGAAGTCAAGCGGCGGTGTAGGTCCAGGCAGGCAGACATGAGAAGCAGAGATCTAACGGCAGGAGAGCCATCGCCGAAATGGTGCCCCAGTTTGAGGAGCCGCTGCCCGACGACCCCGTATTGAGATCAAAGAGAATATGCTTCGCCCTCAACTCCGCGCAGAAGGCGGCCCATCCATTGACATGGCAATGGCACCGCACATTCGATTTGATGAGCCTGTCCTCGAGCACGAACTTGCCCCTGGGAGGTGGTGTGACTGAGATGGCACACCATACCATCGAGGTTTCTGACAATATCTTCTCGACCTTGCGCTTGGTTTGTGGGGCACAACATTGCACCCCTGGTGAAGATCGGGTTCCTTCTGTTGCAAGATGTCTAGCCGTCTCCACCCAGTGGCAAAGCTACATGTAGTGTGTGATGTCAAGCGATGTCACAGAAATGTGCTTATACCAAGCTAACCCCAACAATGTTTAAGTGTTTATGTTTACATACATGGACAGTTTTGAGCTGTTGACGTCACTGGCTTCAATTGCTAGCGCCGCTGTCTCCACCATCTCGACAATATTCTCGTCCTCGAAGCCCAATTGTGAAAGCATGTCGCCGGGACATGCTGCACACAGATAATAAACAATAATCTTTTTTGAGGGGTAATAAACAATAATGTATACTACTATCCTTTTTTTAGTTGAAATATTTTTTTCTGAGAAACAGTTGAAATAATATAAAGTACTATCCTTTATCCGGAGTTGGACACACAGCAAAGGCCACGGCCCATGGGATGACCGATATATGCATGCGTGGCTCCTTGGGTTTTGTTTTGGGCCGTGGAGAGGTGATCCAACGTGAACTGCGGCGGCAGGCACGCGCGGAAGGAACGTGGCGGCGGATAAACGGAGGTCTTCGGCTCGCAACCCTCGTCTCCGTCGCTCGCCCAAACCCTTGACTTCCGGCCTGATGGCGCCGCCCGCCTACCTTCCCCCTCTCGTCGCTGTTCCCATCCCCTAGCTCTCTCATCGCCCTCGATCTCCACCGTAGCTCCCACGATCGATGGCATCATCGCAGAGGCCGACAGAAAGGAGGGCGTCGAGGTGCACCCCTGTCATTGCGCGGGCCATGCTCGTATTCGACATCGTCGGGTACAGCCTGCATAAGGGCATGGGCGCCGGCAAATTCATCCGGTCCCCTCGCACCTCCGTTGGCGGGTACGAATGGTGCATCCGCTACTACCCTGACGGAGATAGGGAGATCGAGGACCATGTCTCAGTATACGTGGAGCTCCTGAGCAAGGGTGCTAAGGCTAGGGCGCTCTTCGACTTGAGGTTGGTCAACCAGGCCAACGGGCTGTCAACGTCGGTGACGTCCTGCTTGGAATCACCCGAAGTGTTTGATTCCGTCGACCCCATTAAGAACAAATATACTTGGGGTGTTCATACTTTTATGAAAAAGGGTGAGCTGGAGAAGTCACCTTACCTGCGTTATGACCATCTTATAATTGAGTGCGATCTCAGTGTGATCAGCAATGTGCCGCTTGTTGCCGATGCCATGGAGATCCAGGTGCCACCCTCAGACTTGGCAGATAATCTCGGAACATGGCTAGAGACCGAGGAGGAGACAGACGTGACATTCAATGTTAGAGGGGAGACTTTCCCTGCACATAAGATTGTGCTTGCAATGCGGTCACCGGTCTTCAAGGCAGAGCTCTATGGACCGATGGGAAGTCGGACGGCACGCAACATAACCGTGGAAGATGTGCAGCCTGCTGCTTTCAAGGAATTGCTTCGCTTCATCTACACGGACTCATTGCCTTCTCGGGACAACCTCAATGATGACACGGTTAAGCATTTACTGGTGGCTGCAGATCGGTACGCCATGGAAAGGATGAAGATGATATGCGAAGGCATTCTCTGCAGAAGACTTCGTGTCAAGACTGTGGCAACCACGTTAGCTCTAGCTGACCAGCATCACTGCAGCAGGCTCAAAGAAGCCTGCATTGAATTTGTCATCTCTTCGAATAGAATGGCTGCTGTGATTTCAGGCCAAGGGTATGTGCACTTGAAAAGATCATGCCCTGCTATCATAGCAGAAATCTTGGAGAGAGTAACAAAGTCTCGCATAGTTTAATGTGCTCATCCCTGGGTAAAACTTGGATTAGTTGGCTTACCTTCACTTGTCACTTTGTAGAGATCTTTCTGAGGAGCAACTATATAAGTCTTGGAAAGTTTAGTGTGCTCATCTTGGATTCATGTGTTAGCTTCCATGTACTTCCTTATTGATACATACCCATTGAGATGAGATGAATCTAGTCTATATCTGCACTATTTGATTTCTCCTTTCTTTTTCTAAACTTTGGGGAAGCCTTCGTATTCGTTGTCATCTACTCTTTGAGAAAATATAGGCATCTGAGATGAATCTAGTCTATATCTCCTCTTTGATTTCTCCTCTTTGTTTTTCTAAAATGTGGTGAAGCCTTCGTTTTCATTGTCATGTGTTAGCTTCCATGTACTTACTTGATGCATGTGCTGCTGTACTGATGCACTTGCAGGTGAAGGTTGAGTAATAGATTTTAATTAGAGAAAAGGCTTTGAAATGTTTTCCATGCACGATGGGTTGACCAACAGACATGGACTTGACAATCATGAGAACTATATGCCATTCAGAAATCACTTATCAGTTATAAAAGATATGCTGCTCTGCAGTCTGCACGGGTAGAGTGGTAATATACTCGGCTAGTCTTATGGCATATGAATCGTGGCCATTGGGCATGCCATAGGCCTTATGGCATTATCAGAAGGGAAGCGTGAGATCTGGTTGAACCGAATAGTATAAGATGCTAAGGAAAGAATCAAAATTGTTGTCTCCACTACTGTAAAATCCATCTGTGCCGAGTGCTTAGTCTTTCGCCGAGTTCCAAATCATCGATTCTCGGCAACCACTATGTAAGCCGAGTACAATCCTCGGCAACCACTGCGACTGGAGATAAAGACGTGTCATTGCCGAGATCCAGACAACTAAGACTCGGTAAATAAAACAAACTCGGCTTATGCGACCTACGCCGAAATCTAGACGGACAATGCCCAACAAAGTTGGTGCCACGTGGGATGACGGCAGGTGCCATCTGCTCCATCACGACGTGCCGCTTTTGCCGACTGCCGGTAAGAGGGGGCTCGGCGTACTTTTCATTAGCCATTTTTTTCACCACATAGATAATCTTTGTAGAGTTCCCGACAAAACGAACTCATCAAAATGTTGACCCTTCATCTCGTGCGTGATACTTCCCTCCATTCCACAATGTAGTGCGCCCGCGTTTTTCAGGATCCAAGTTTGACCATAAATTTAACCAACGGGACCGACTGCGGCGGGAGCAAAAATTATATCACTGAATTCATTTCGAAAATACGAATTCAGCGGTATAATTTTTGCTCCTGCCACAGTCGGTCTCGGCAGTTAAATTTACGGTCAAATTTGAATCTCGGGAAGCGTGGCGCACTACATTATGGAATGGAGGGAGTATAAAGTATAAACCCGCATGCGCGGCCGGCTCGGCTATGATCTAGCTAGCCGCCACCTCCTCCACCACCGGATCCTCCTTTCCACCGCCACGCCTCCCCACCACGCCACCTCATCTTCCATGACCGCCTCCAGCATTGGCCGTCCCTCACCTCTCCACCAACACTCCTCTCGGTGACACACTTCAACCAAATCCCCGCGGCCTCGGACAACCATGTTCACCACCGGCTTTTCCTCTACCAAGGGGCGGCGACAACTGAGGTGAGCTTCGATAATCACCATTTTTTGCTTCTTTATTAAGGTAAAAAAGTGAAATATTTAGTGGTTAATTGTTTAGTTATTAAGTTATTATAGTATTGTTAGTTGCTAGCTATTTACCTAGGTGAGTATGGATGGAATGATATGCAAACATATATGGCTGCTGAAATTTGATATGCAACACTACTACAGATCCAAATAGCACAGTCCCCTTATCACGGATCAGCTCTTAACCACGCGCCATTGACGAGCCTAAGTGATAGCTCCAGAGGCGTCAGTGATATTGACTCTTCGACTTGGCAAGATGCTTATCACAGACCGGTCTAAATTTGGCATGTTAGTGATAGCTTGTCCCGATGATCAAAAAGGACCAAATGTAATCACTGCTGCTACATTTGACCCGTCTGTGTAGTCAATTCAATTACCCTTAATTTTCCCATGGCTCGGTATTGTTTTGGTCGTGGCATGTTATAATCAATCGTTCACTGCCATCCACAATGAAAACCCTCACTCCTCATCCCCAACACCACTCTTTCCTGACCGTTTTTGGCACTGTTGCCCCTCTACAATGAACCCGTCACCATCACTATTCCCGGCCATCAGATATACTTTCCTCTTTTACCTTCCCTCTGTCCAGGCTCCATCGCTCTGAGAAAGTCCGGCTCCACGGTTGGCATCATGCGGTGCGAAGATGCAGATCTACCATCGCCCGGGGCTGCCGCGCCTTCACTCCTTCTGTGGACGCCCCCCCCCCCCCCCCCCCACACACACACACCTTCACTCCCTCCATGGACGCCACCATTTTGTCTCGTCATCCATTCTATCCGGTAGTTGCCTTCCGTCGGGCCATCGGATGCCAGGTTTGTCGCGCATGTGTGCATAGTTGTAGACCCGATATGTGGTTTATCATTCTTCGGTCGTGGCAGTGGCCCCGATGGTGAGCTCTATTCTTTTCTATTAGTGTCCAAATTTGTAGTTTGTATCCATCTTGTGGATGAGTCATTATTATTTTGCTATAATTCCGAATGTTACTTTACAATGCATGTTAGAATCTTATTTGTGTATTAAGACTAGATTAGGACCCTTAAGGCATGATTATGAAGGTCTTATTCCGTTATTCGTAGGACCCATGATGAAAGGCCCGACTATGTAGGTTTTATTCTATCACCGATGATGAAAACACTGAACATATATGTCTTAATAATTTTGTCCACATGATTTCCTACATAGCTTAGACAAACTAGCATATGATATTGTGAGGCTGATATCCGAGACAAGTAATACCTGTACTTTGTAGTGCATTTGTTTTTTATCTTCACATTAATACTATACTTGTACTATCACTTTCTGTTACAATGTGTTTGACCATCAAAGTATAGCAAATGAACCGTGTTCTATATTTCGTGCGAACAAGCCTGTGGAGACATACATCGTTGCTTTTTGTGACCTTTTAGTGTACTTTATAAAACACTTTTTCGTAAGAGTATTTTAGTGTTTAGAAAAGGTCCTACGCCAAGGGATTTTGGTACAGACACATGAACAAAAAATTTAGACAGCGCTATAACACCCTATAGCTTTTAGAAGATGTCCGCCGTTAAGAGTCATAACCCACTACTCAAAACTATACTTATTACACGAAAAATTGCAACACGAGAGGAAAGAAAATTGCAGAACTCGATTGATATGCATAGAACCCGTGATCCCGTGAAGAGCTAATCACTTCAAAACCTTTGCTTGAAGAAAGAGTAGTATAATCTCAGGTAAGAGTAGTAAAGGTATGTAAAGAGTATGGACATGGCTGAACTCATCATACCTCTTGAGAAAAGGTGCCGTAATACGGTGCATGTCTTTCATCCTTGGCGCGCTCGTCGCCATGGAAATGAAACCTTACTTGTTGCGCTCCTCGCCATGGAAATGAAACTGGAACATTGAACAGAGATAGTGCAGAGATAATATAACCTGGTACCTTGCTTTAAGGAAGTACGTACGTACAGGTGTTGCAATCACCCATGTCCAATGTCAACTCCCGAAACGTGAATGGAACAACTACCTTTAGGTACCAAATTAACATATGAACGCAGATACCCTTGTTTATTTTGCTTTGTTTTGTTTTGTTTTGAAGAAGCCAACGAAGCGGCTGCGCAACACACCGGCTTGTTCGGTTGTGTGCAAGGTCAAATTTCGATTGGGTAACATTTACAAACGGTGCGCCGGTGGAACTTTGCACCGGTCCACTGCACGGGCGCCATGCGGACGTGGGTCCCATGCACGTCTTTATCCCCGGCGCCGCTTGTCCACATAAATCTTATCCCTTGCATCGTCTTTTCTTCCTCTTTTTTCATCTGCTCGAAGAGCTCGTCCGCCTACATCGTTCCTTCCCTCTCGCACGTGTTGTTGCATCCTAGCTCCGGCAAGGCGACCGCCTGCGGACCTCCCCTGCATGGCCGTGCTCCAAGAAGCCGTACCATCATCGCCAGCGCCGCCGTGGAGCTACATGCAGCAAAAAAAAAGCTACAACCAGTGTCGGCGAAGACGTGGCGACACTGCTTCGTGAAACAACCGGTATCACATCCTGCTACAGCCCGGCTGAGGGCCCCCACAGCACCGCTACGGAATCCGCCACCCCTGGAATCCACAACCAGCTGGGCCAGAAGCTGCAACTGTCGTTGAATTTTGCTACTACCGGCGACAGATTCGCTACATCCATCACGGCGGAGCTGCGACCTACTACGGTGGTTCCTTTATTTGTTGCAACCGCCCTCAATTTTGCTACATCCATCATGGTGGAGTTGCGACAAGTGACGGCGGCGAGATGAATTGTTGCAACCGTCATTGGTTTTTGCTACGACCGCCGACAAAATTTGCTACAACCAACTGACCACTCCGTGTCTTGTCACAGCGGCGACAATGGTTTTTTGCTGCAACCATTACCTTTTTTTTGGTATGACCAGCTAAATTTTTTGCTACAACCAATTGGCCGTACTGCGTGATGAGGTTGTATCCCTGGGTAGGGTCATAAGCCTAACCTAGATACCCGCCCTAAGGACATTACCCTAAAGCCATCAGCTCAAGGGGAATGTCTTCATCCACTCGACGAGGGACATTCCACTCGAAAGAATCAAAGCACTCGACTGCGCCAGACGACACTCGACGTGAAGAAGATTAAAGGCTACACTGCAGCAACGGTCGAGTATTTACTCTGTAAGCTTTAAAGATCATTTATAGTCCTTTATAGCTGGCGTTACCAGTAACGCCATGTTTTAACGCACATTGAACCCTTGGCGTCGGGGGATGACCGGGGTCCTGGCGCACTCTATATAAGCCACCCCCCTCCTCTGGCACAAGGGTTCGCACCCCCTGTAACATACATATTCATATTCCAGTCGACCGCCTCCGGGCTCCGAGACGTAGGGCTGTTACTTCCTCAGAGAAGGGCCTGAACACGTAAAACACCTGTCAACAACTTCACCGTAGCTAGAACCTGCCTCTCCATTACCTACCCCCCTTCGTACTGTCAGTCTTACTACCACGACAGTTGGCGCCCACCGTGGGGCAGGTGTTTTAGCGTTTTTCCGGTGAAAGTTGCAGTTTCTCCGACTCCCATCATCATGGTTTCCGGTGGAGGTTTGGCCGAGGGGCGTGAGATCCGTCTCGGAGCGCTCACCTTCGTCGCCGACGACTCCGCTTGGCTCGAGGAGGCACCACTCGATGTCGACGCGCTCCCCGTCCGCGGGGCTACGCACTTTCGCGCATGCGTCCGTGGCGTTCTTCTCCGCCAGCCGTCGACCCAGTATCGGTCGGCTCCTGTGGCTTCCTCGCTCCCCGCTACCCGCCGACGCAAGCGTTTCGGTCGGTCGCGGCTCCAGCGGTGGGCGAAGCACGCAGCGGCTCGCCAGTCGGCCGCCCCACAGTTTGCGGCAATTGAGCCCGACGAAAATCTTTACGGCCTGTTCAATCTGTCGACTGGCTCCGTTGAGACCGCATCCGAGTCCGGTAGCAGTGACCCCGCGGCAGAGGTCCTGATGGTCGACGGACCACGCAGTCCTCCAGGCTTCGACCGCCATGATGGCGGAAACGGTGGCGGCGATCCGTCGCATGTTCATGAAGAATACCACCCCGAATCTCTTTCCTCTCGGCGGAGGGAAGAGCTCTGTCGCCGCAACATGGATGCACTTCACACTCCAATCGTTGGAGAGAGCCCCGAGGCCCTGGCCTTGGAGGAAGCGCGCCTGGCCAATCTGGCCGAGCGCACTCGACTGGAGAACCTCCAGCACGCGCTGGACGAGCGGGCTCGGGAGCGATGTCCGGAATCCTGTCGACGACAACTTTTTCCACCACCGACTCAGGTATACCGAACTCCAATTCAGAATCTTGCAGCAGCAACCCGAATAGCGGAGTCGATTCAACTTTCCCAATCAGAGGCTGGCAGAGGCTTAGTGCAGATCAGAGATTTGCTCCGGGCAGCTGGGGAATTGAACACAGCGGTGTCCCAGTCGCGTAATAGGATCCACAGTGAGTCTGTGAGAGCGGACACAGTTCAGTCGGCCCATAGCCCAAAATCGCCCCTGCGGCGTGAGGGACGTGGAGACCGACGAGATCGGTACAGATATCATGAGCAGCCAGATTACCGTGTCCCAGATGATAGGCGTCGAGTGCCCACCCTTTCTCCGAGGAGCGGGTCTTATGCGCCTCGGCAGCATGACGACAGGCGTCCTCCCAGTGGTGGACGAAGGATTCCAGTCGACTCCAGGGGGCCAGGTTTTGATGCGAGGTCCATTCTCGTTCAAGGTCTGGTTGACAGGCCCTGCCAGAGATCACCCGACTCGAAGCAGAGTGCATGTTTCTGGTCCCGAGTGTTTCAGTAGAGCCATCAGAGCAGCAGTGATTCCTCCCAACTTTAGGTTGGTAACTGGGGTCAGTATGTTTACTGGGTCGTCCAAGCCTGACACTTGGCTTGAGGATTACCGAGTGGCTGTACAGATTGGTGGAGGGAACGATGATGTAGCGATGAAACATCTCCCTTTGATGCTGGAAGGATCGGCCAGAGCATGGTTGAATCAGCTGGCACCTGGCAGCATTGATAGTTGGGAAGAGTTGGCCCGAGTGTTTGTCAGAACCTTCGAGGGTACATGCAAACGACCCGCAGGGTTGACAGAATTATAGTTCTGTGTTCAGAAGCCAGGTGAGACCTTGAGAGACTATATACAGAGGTGGATCACTTTGAACCACACGGTGGAAGGAGTGTCAGATCACCAGGCAGTCTGCGCCTTCAAAGAGGGCGTCAAGTACAGGGAGCTGAACCTGAAGTTTGGTCGGACTGGGGACATGTCCCTCAGTCGAATGATGGAAATTGCCACCAAATATGCTAACGGCGAGGAGGAAGACCGACTCCGTAGCAGCAAGCATAAAACAGTCACCCAGGATGCCGGAGGAGGAAATTCCAGTCGGAAGCAGAAGCGGAAGGCCGAACCGGCAGCTCCCGGGGAAGCTTTGGCAGTGACACAAGGAAAGTTCAAGGGGAAGCCCAAAGGGCCATGGAACCCCAAAAAAGTAAAGGATCAAGATGGAAACGATGTATTGGATTTACCATGCCATATTCATACCAAGAAAGATGAAGAGGGTAATTTCATTTACCCGAAGCATACCACTCGACAGTGTCGGCTCCTGATCCAGCAGTTTCGTGATAAACAGCCCAAAGAGAAGGAGAAAGAGTCGGACAAGGGTGATGACAAAGATGAAGATGATGATGGTTTTCCCAATGTCAATTCCACTCTAATGATTTTTGCCGATGGCGAAAGCAAAACTCGACTGAAAGTGATAAACAGAGAAGTAAACATGGTTGCCCCGGCAACACCGAGTTACCTGAAGTGGTCCCAGACCGCCATTACATTCGACCAGTCTGATCATCCAGCGCACATTGCCACACCCGGGAGGCAGGCGTTGGTGGTCGACCCAGTGGTTGAAGGCACCCGACTGACTAAGGTGCTGATGGATGGTGGCAGCGGCCTGAATATCCTGTACGTGGAGACCTTGAAGGGGATGAGCATTCCGATGTCCAAACTCAGCACGAGCAGTATGAGCTTTCATGGAGTTATCCCTGGCAAGAAAGCCGAATCACTCGGCCAAATTGCACTAGATGTGGTTTTCGGTGATTCCAAGAATTACCGGAAAGAGAAGTTGACTTTTGAGGTCGTGGATTTCCAGAGTGCCTATCATGCTATCTTGGGCAGGCCCGCGTATGCACGTTTCATGGCTCGACCGTGTTACGTTTACCTCAAGATGAAAATGCCTGGTCCTAAGGGAGTGATCACTGTCACTGGCAATCGGCAGAAGGCAGAGGAGTGCTTCCAGAAGGGCTCCAGGATCGCTGATGCGCAAATGGCAGTGGTAGAGTTGCAAGAATATCAGAAGAATGCAGATCCGAGTGATTTGCTACGCTCCAAGAAGCTGGCAACCGACTCTGCGTTTCAGTCCTCCGGTGAAACCAAGCCAGTTCACATCCATCCGACTGACCCTGAGGCTGCCCCGACTCACATTTCAACCACCCTCGACAGCAAATCGGAAGAAGCGCTCATCCAGTTCCTTCGTGAGAACTGGGACATCTTCGCATGGAAGCCTGCTGACATGCCGGGTGTGCCCAGGGGACTGGCTGAGCACCGTTTGTGAGTCGACCCAAAAGTGAAGCCAGTCAAATAACATCTTCGTCGGTACGCTGTACAGAAGAGGAAAGCCATTGGTGAAGAGGTGGCTCGGCTCTTGGCAGCTGAGTTCATCAGAGAGATCTACCAAGAAGGACGATTCACTCCGCATGTGTATTGACTTCAAGCATATCAATCGGGCCTGCCCGAAATATCATTTTCCTCTCCCCCGAATCGACCAAATCATCGACTCGACTACGGGGTGTGAGAGATTGTCCTTTCTGGACGCTTATTCTGGGTACCATCAGATCCGACTGTATGGGCCCGATGAGATAAAAACGGCTTTCATTACGCAGTTCGGATGCTTCTGTTATGTCACTATGCCGTTCGGCCTGAAGAATGCGGGAGCCACATTCATGAGGATGATTCAAAAGTGTCTGGTCACTCAAATCAGTCGGAATGTGGAGGCATACATGGATGACATCGTGGTGAAGTCACGAAAGGGTTCCGACCTGTTGGCTGACCTCGCTGAAACCTTTGCAAATCTCAGAAAGTATGATATCAAGCTCAATCCAGCAAAGTGCACATTTGGAGTCCCTGGCGGAAAGTTACTCGGTTTCCTCGTTTCCGAACGAGGGATCGATGCTAACCCAGAAAAGGTTGGTGCCATACTCCGAATGAAACGCCCTGTGTGTGTGCATGATGTCCAAAAGTTGACTGGATGTTTGGCCGCTCTAAGTCGATTCATTTCTCGCCTTGGTGAGAAGGCGCTTCCTCTTTACCGACTCATGAAGAAGGCTGACAAGTTCGAGTGGACTGATGAAGCGGAAGCAGCGTTTGCAGAGCTCAAAGCCCTGCTTTCCACCCAGCCGGTGTTAGCTGCCCCAATCAGCAAAGAACCTTTACTGCTTTACATTGCAGCCACTGGACAAGTTGTTAGTACTGTGCTCACGGTCGAGCGAGATGAAGAAGGAAAGGCATACAAAGTTCAGCGCCCAATATACTACCTTTCTGAAGTTTTGACCCCTTCGAAGCAAAGATATCCACACTATCAGAACCTTGTGTATGGGATATACATGACCGCGAAGAAGGTTGCTCACTATTTCTCTGATCATTCCATTACAGTCGTCAGCGATGCACCACTATCAGAGATCCTGAACAATAGAGATGCGACTGGTCGAGTGGCTAAGTGGGCGATTGAACTCCTTCCTTTAGGCATTGAGTTTGAAGCAAAGAAAGCAATCAAGTCCCGAGCAATAGCAGATTTCTTGGCCGAGTGGATCGAACAGCAACTGCCGACTCAAGTTCACTCGGAGCACTGGACCATGTTTTTTGACGGCTCCAAGATGTTGAATGGTTCCGGTGCTGGGGTAGTATTGGTATCCCCCCAAGGAGACAAACTTAGCTATGTTCTTCAGATTCACTTTGATTCTTCTAACAATGAAGCTGAATACGAAGCACTTCTATATGGGTTACGTATGGCCATTTCACTCGGCGTCCGCCGCCTCATGGTCTACGGCGACTCAGATTTGGTAGTCAATCAAGTGATGAAGGAATGGGACGTCAGAAGCCTAGCCATGACAGGTTATTGCAATGCAGTAAGAAAGCTAGAGAAGAAGTTTGAGGGGTTGGAGCTCCACCACATACCCCGACTGAAAAATCAAGCAGCCGACGATCTGGCAAAGATAGGTTCCAAGAGGGGAACCATTCCCAGCAATGTGTTCTTGGAACATTTACATACACCTTCATTACAAGAAGATCCCTTCACTGAAGAGCCCACACAACCGAAGAGTGCCACAGATCCGACTGAAGTAGAAGTTCCCGCCGTGGTCGACTTGATCATGGAGGTTCTGGTTATCACTCCCGACTGGACGGTACCGTATATTGCATACATTCTCAGGAAAGAACTCCCAGAAGATGAAGAAGAGGCTAGGCAGATTGTCCGTTGATCCAAAGCCTTTACAGTAATCAGAGGGCAGTTGTTCAGAGAGAGTGCGACTGGAGTCTGTCAGAAGTGTACAACGCCAGAAGAAGGTCGAGTGATCCTCAATGATATCCACTCGGGGACCTGTGGTCACCATGCGTCCTCTCAGACCATAGTGGCCAAAGCATACCGAGCTAGGTTTTTTGGCCACGAGCAAATGAGATGGCAAAGGAGATAGTAGACAAGTGCGAAGGATGCCAGCTTTACTCCAACATGTCTCACAAGCCTGCGTCAGCCTTGAAGACCATTCCACTCGTCTGGCCTTTCGCAGTCTGGAGCTTGGATATGGTCGGTCCACTCAGAACTGGAAGAAGCGGATTTACCCATGTGCTTGTGGCAGTCGAAAAATTCACTAAATGGATAGAGGCTAAGCCTATCAAGAACCCTGAAGCCAGCACTGCTGTTACCTTCATCAGAGAGCTAACATTCAGATATGGTGTTCCTCACAGCATCATCACTGACAATGGATCGAACTTCGATTCTGATGAGTTCAGAGCTTTCTGTGCATCTCAAGGAACACGAGTCGACTATGCCTCAGTCGCTCATCCCCAGTCGAATGGACAAGCAGAGAGAGCAAATGGATTGATTCTTAAAGGCTTGAAACCCCGACTGATGCGTGACCTCAAGCACGCGGCAGGAGCATGGGTCAATGAACTTCCATCAGTACTATGGGGTCTGAGAACAACTCCAAACCGGTCGACTGGTCGAACTCCGTTATTCCTAGTCTATGGAGCTGAAGCTGTCCTCCCGAGTGACTTGCTCCACAACGCTCCCCGAGTCGAGCTTTTCTCAGAAAACGAAGCAGAGCAAGCACGGCAAGATGCAGTTGACCTCTTGGAGGTGGAAAGGGAGATGGCCCCGATCCGATCGACCATCTATCAGCAAGACTTGCGTCGATTCCACGCCAAAAATGTGAGGGGTCGAGCCTTTCAAGAGGGAGATTTGGTTCTCCGAGTAGACCAACAGAAGCCACACAAGCTTGCTCCTGCCTGGGAAGGTTCCGTCATCGTCACCAGAGTGCTCCACAATGGAGCATACCATCTGTACAATGTTGAGCACAAGAGAGACGAGCCCCGAGCAATGCGGAGCTGCTCCGCCCCTTTTACACTTAAGCACTCAGTCGGTCAAGATGTAATAAAAGATGCATTTTTTAGTTTTGATTATCAAAGACAAGAGATTTTCGGTATATCAAAATGTTTGTTGTTGCTTATATTTGTGTCTAAAATCCCCCAGTGGGTGACTTAGCTGCGAATCCATTTCGCCTAAGTTTTCAAAATCTTACCGAGTGGAAGGTCAGCCTCCCACTCGGGAGCTTAGTCACGAATCCGATTCGCCTAAGTTTCAAAAACAAAAATCCCACCGAGTGGTGAGCAAGCCTCTCACTCGGGGGCTTAGCTACAGTCCAGTACTTGCCTAAGTTATAAAAAATCCCACCGAGTGAAGAGCAACCCTCTCACCCGGGGGCTTAGCTGCAGTCCAGTACTCGCCTAAGTAATAAAAAATCCCACCGAGTGAAGAGCACCCCTCTCACTCAGGGGGCTTAGCTGCAGTCCAGTACTCGCCTAAGTTATGAAAATCCTATCGAGTGGTGAGCAAGCCTCTCACTCGGGGGCTTAGCTGCAGTCCAGTACTCGCCTAAGTACAACGTACTCTCCATCCTTATCCGCAAGGACGACAAGGTGCAGCTCGACTGCGACCTTCTCCTTTGAGCT